>NC_053028.1:423143425-423409659 GCF_003073215.2 Triticum urartu
GTTCAACAAAGTAGAAGCAATGCAAAGCATCAGTTGCAAGATATGTGCGAGCAATGTAACCTTGGAAAGTTAGAGCAAGTACCTTGATGGGTGAATAAGATAGGGCATCTTCCTCTGACTCCTCCACTAGGGAGCTACATTGACTTAGGTCTCCCTCTAGTTGAGAATCACTGTTAGGATCATATTATGAGCATGAATCTGTAGGTGGAGAGTGTTTGCATTGCATTGCATCCAGACTTGATTTCAGTCCCTTAATACCAAGTTTGACAGCCATGGCATTGTTCTGCTTTATTCTTTTCATGCGTGCAAGCTCATAATCATTATGATGTTGTCCAGAATCTGAGATTCATGAAAACATAAAAGTAGTCAGATTATCTATGGAATGCACTGCGGTTTCAACTCGGAGAGTGTCTCCCTATAAACCCCTGCATATGCAAAGTTCACCTCCCCAACCGTGCTGACTAGACCACACACAAAGATACACACCCGAGCAGCGAACATGCATTTTCGAAACTAATTTAGGAAAATTTAGCTGACCAATTAAACAACTCTGTTTTCATAATATCATATTCGTATTTGAACAACTAAGCTTGTTTAGCTTGATGGGTGGAGCAGTGTTATTATGAAACGAAGCACGTATTCTGATCGTATAGTGATCATAAAAGGGGGAAACTCTAAGCATATATTTTTTAGCAAAAGAGGGTTTCCCCTCTGATTTCTATTAAAGAAACCACCACGGAACCAACATGATCAATTAAACCCTAAGCATGATCAATTAAACCGTATTATGGCTGTGCCATGGCAGATTTGAAGCTGCAAACCGGAGAAATGATATTTAGCATCCATTGTTTGCTTCGAACTAACAACTAAATTCCAAGAGCTCAAAAGAAAGTAGAGTAACCAAGTTAAGATCTATTTTCTGGTTGAGATCAAAAAGTTGAGGAGATATGAAGTACCACCTCTCTTGTGGCGCCGTGTAGGCATCGGGGGTGCGATGGCTGTTGATGGCGTTGAAGCAGATCTGCGATGGTAGACGGGTGCATCGGGGGATAAGTCCCGTTGCGGTGGAAGAGAAGGTCGTGTGAGCGGCCCCGTCAAAGAGGACGACGGCGCCGATGAAGCGAGAGGAGGCGATGCAAGGCTATTGGTCCGTCGCCGTGGATGAGAAACGTCCATCTCTAGCAGTGGACGATGCGGTCTTGGTAGGCGCTCCGGCATGGTGGAGGACGGTGGCGATGGATGTGGTGGAGGACGGCGGCGATGGATGGGGTGGCGGACGGAGGCTGGTGTGGGAATGGGGTGTTCTAGCGCGGACGGTGTATGAATGGGAAAATGGAGGGAGAGGTACGGGGAACCATGTTTTTGGGACGCTCCTGTCTGAAATATGGGAAAGTTACGAACTTATCCCCCGTTTCAAATTTGGACGTCTCGTCGGTTGGGGATAGGACGGTAATCTCACATCTCCCAAATATTTGCCGGTAACTATTTCGGGCGAGGAGAGGGTGTTTTGCCGCCCACGGTTGGCGTCCATGGTGTATGAACGGGGCTGACAGGTAGGGCGGTTGTGTCACGTCTGATGGAAGTTACACATCTGCCCCTATTTAAAATATTAGCCTACATCTATTTCGGACGAGGAGAGTTTGTTTTGCCGCCGACCGTGTATGAATGGGGAATGGAGGGAGAAACAAAGGTCTTTAGGACGAGCTTGAATCAAATGAGTTTTGCCGCCCATGTTTGACGCCCACCGTGTCGGAATGGGCTCAGAGGCGGTCATGTCACGTCTAATTGAAGTTACTAACCTACCCCTATTTAGAGCAGTGGAAATCGGGCCGATGGATTGTCCGTGTAATGGGTAGACAGTAATTTCCATCTCCCAAACACTTGGCTTCGGGCAGCCGATGTGGGAGTGGACATTTTGCTATTTCTTTCGAATTTTGGGACAATAAGCATCCACGTTTACCCTGGCAACTAAATTCGAATCCATTTTGTATTCCTATATGAATCTTTATAAATCATTCTATGTGTTTTTATATATCTTCAAAAGGACGACAAAGATGTATTCCACTGTCATATATGAATATGGTTTACAAATGCCGATACTCAAATTCAGAAACTAGAATCCAGTTTAAGGTGAATTCGAATATTTGGAACACTTCATGTCCAACTCAAATGTCACACGCAACATAATGTGTACTCCCATTTAGATATGTACACAAGCGGTGTATCAAGATTCAAATACCGAGTCAATCAATCAATAATATCAACTAACATACATAAGCCAGGCCGCTGTACTTTTTTTGGCTACAACAGCATCCTTTTTTTAGCCAGCATCTTGGCCCTTTCCGATGCGTGCCACTTATGGTCCATCTACACTAGTATTGCTGAATGCACATTCAGCCCGATTGGCATATTTGTAGGTCTGGCACAGCAATCCAAATGAAATGTCTCCGAGTCTTATCAATTAATACAGACTTGTGCCCAAATAAAATTACAAACAAAAAAACAAAAAAACAATTATTACATGATCTCTAAAACAAATGGTTTGATTGATTACATGAACAGACAACACAAAGGTTATTCAAGTATGGAAAGAACATTTCACCTATGATTTACCAAGTAGGAATTTAATTTCCTTTTTTCCTTCAGGACCTTAACAATCTGGTCAGTCTCAGCTTGCTTCATTTTGAAATCCACCAAATATTTAATGGTTGTCTTGAGTACTGCTTGTGATTGTGCTGTTTGCTTCCTCAACATGTCAACTTCATCTCTAAGTGCAGAAGCAGAATCTCTTTCTACCACTAATTTAGCCTCTAGAGCATCAGCAGTTGGCAATTCATAATGCACGATTGGGCCGGTGCCACTGCTGTGGGATGATGCAACGTCCATGGCGACCTCGCTCTTTGATCTTGGGCTAACCTGTTTTGCCATTAAAGTTCCGATTGGATTCAGAAAAGTTGAAGTTAGCAAAACATCTCAACTGGGAGTTATAACAACAAACCAGTTAAACAAACAAGGAATTAAAGAGTTTCAATTGGATGCTGAAAAGAAGTTATTAACATCACTGTAACCCGCTGTTGCAGCAGCAAAGCAGTTAAACAAACAAGTAGATATTTAAGTTAAGGCAAACAGGTAATTCTTAACAGTAAGTATCAAACACATAGATAGGCACAGTCTACAATATGATTAACAGGCTGTGCCATTATGTAATCAGTAGCAAACTAAATTAAGCCAAGCAACGTAATTGAACAATTTTGCAATAAGTGGCTAACTAAAATTCTGAGAAGCAAGTAACTGAACTTACGCTAGTTCTTTGTACAGGCACACTGCAACTTCTTTTTCGCTTACATGGTTGTACGAAGGAGTCCATGGCATCAATTGCTTGGATACGCAGTCCCAATACTTCTTTCTTCCCACACTGCATGGGTAAGTCGAATGGTTAATCTGGTAATATAGTGCGTCCTTGATATGTTATATGAGGACGTGTAGTCAGACTAGTTGTAGCCAAACACATCACACTGGCTTTTACTGTATATTTCATGCGATTACTTTTGGCATATCGAGATCTAAGCAATCTACAATAGGATGAAAAGACTGGCATCCTTCACATTATTGGCGAACTCAGTTCATAGAAACAAGCAATTCAACCATTCTGTGGGTAAATCAAAAGCGCCACTGGAATATTTTTCACTATCCAATCATACACGCAAAAAGGGGCGACGCCACCATAGGGGCTGGTATGGGCGGCCGCCTCAGGTGGCTGGAAAGTGTGCACCTAGTTTGAGTCGTCCAGGTTGGCCCACGCTAGTTTTGTTCATCCCAACGCACGAGCAGGCAATGTAAAAAATGAAGAAAAATGTTTCAATTTGGATGGGACAATAACATAAGTGCAAGGCAGGCCCTATAGCAGGCTCGCGGCCCAAACGAGTGCCTCCCATATCGATCGACAGCAGGAAAAAATCCCAATTCATTCGCTCCAGCCTCCAGTCTGGTTCGCTCCTAACCTAGCCGCCGTTGGACAGACCGACACAGCACTTCCTCGCGCCCTCGTTGGAGGGCGGTCGCCGGGCTTCAAGCGAACGGAAGGACAAGAAGATGAAGATCCAACCCTGGGTGTAACCTGCGTGGGAGGCAGCGGCGGCAACACGGGCATGGCATCGAGCTTGCGCAAACGAACAGTCGCTAATTGCAAGAGTAGCGTGCGCAACGAGCAGGTACATCACATCCCTGATTATATCTAATTCAACTCTTCAATTTCTGGCCAATAGTTAAACCTGACGGTGTTGTAAAACTGCTTGTATGTAGGGAATCTATGAGAAAATGAATACTGAACTGACTGAATCTGATGTATCTAATCAAGTTTCCAGTGCAAACATACAAGCTCATGTTGTTCTTGAGCCTGAAGTGTCTAATGAACAGACTGCTAATGAAGGATTTGATGCAAACATTTTACATGCTCCTGGTGATGAACATATAGTGTCTAATGAGGGATCTAATGCAAGCATTTTGCAAGCTCATTGAAGGATTTAGTGTCTAATGATGATCTACTATGTTGAGAGAGACAGAGATTTGCAGGCATTGATGACAAGCAAATTATAGTGCATTTTCATAGCTTGAGGAAACGTCGAGGCCATCTACCAGAAAGTCCCCGTATCATGACAACATAGCATAAATACTTTTCTAATATGTTGTTTGAAACTATTGGCATACGTGTGCAGGATAGATATATTGATATGCAGTTTGCGCACT
This sequence comes from Triticum urartu, assembly GCF_003073215.2. Taxonomy (NCBI): domain Eukaryota; kingdom Viridiplantae; phylum Streptophyta; class Magnoliopsida; order Poales; family Poaceae; genus Triticum; species Triticum urartu. Next base: position 423,148,172 of record NC_053028.1, read on the forward strand.
GGTTATACGTGCAATTACACTTCGATATTTTCAGCCAGAGAATGAATAATTCAAACAGGTACAGACCATGTTTGTAGTCCTGTACACCATGTTGCATTTTGTGTTTTTTTGTTGCTTGCATCATTTAGTGTTTATAATCTGAACTACTTTGGATCATTAGCTGGTTTTCAAAGTGCATGCAGCTTCACATTTCTCAAGTCATGTTGATTTCCGGAGTGCAAGTGCCTTCGTATTTTTTAAGTTAAATGTTCGCCCCTGGTAACTTGAATTCGTGGATCAGCCACTTCACACAAATCACACACGAATGCCAGTATGAATTAAATGAAATGCAGGGACTTACGCTAGCTCGCTGTACAGGCTCACTGCAGCTCTGCTTGCGCTTGGGATGTTCCATGTACAAGTCCATGTTACCACTTCCTTGGATGTGCAGGCCTTGTGCTCCTTGCATCCCCCTCTGCATTTTTGACACGGCAAATGGTTGATCAAATAAGAGGAATCGACCTTGATGTTGTACCGGAGGACAGATACTTACAAGGTTATACGGGTGTGCAAGATGTGTACCAGATCCCGTAGCACCGTCATGCTTCACTAAAATACGGATTTTCTTGCTTCAGATGATATCTCCAGAAGAAATAAGAGTTAAGGTCAGAGTTGCATAGGCGTGTAAGCTAAGAGAGCAGTGAAAGGATATGCAAACATCGTCGGAACAGTGCACAAGGGAGTGATGTGTGGATACCTAGTTCGGGCCGGCGTTTGGGCATGCTCGCCTAGCTAGAGTGCGGGTCACTTCAAAGCCGTTGAGGGTGATGCGCTGGCGTTGGCTAGCCGCGCACGGATGCAGATCTTGAGTGGCAGCGGAGCGCTACGATGCGGTGGACGAGACCGTTGGTGAAGCCCGAACGGCCTCGGGGGGCGGAGGTGCGACGATGTGCTCGGTGAAGTAGCCCCAGTGAGCTGGGAGACGGCGTCGGTGAAGCGCACCTGATGCGGTGGAACTCGGTGTATGTGAGGCACGTCGGTTGCGGCGGCCGACGTTGTCGGTGGACCACCCGGTGCGGTGGACAAGGGCGTAGATGAGGTAGCTCCGGTGCGGTGGTGAAGCGCGACCGTTGTCTTCGTCGTCGTCGTCCGTCATAGAGGTGTGGAACGGTGGGGAAAGAGATGAGACAAGGGGCGATTCGAGGGTTGGCGGCGAATTAGGGATTTGAGCAATCTGGGCGCGGAAGGGGACGGTGGAGAAGAGAGATTTTGCAGGGCTGGAATTGGGGCCGCCAGATATTTCAATCCGAAACGTGGAAGCGCGAACTTATATTGTCATCGTCCTTTTTGGGGGGGAGGGGGGTGGGTGGCTGGGTGCTATGCGTCCGTCCGACACACGCGACCACCCCGACAGGACTATGCTTCGGTGCCTTAAGGCACCTGCGTTTGTGTCCATGACATATGGGCCCAACAGGTGGCTGGCTCACATGTCAGTGACGGAAAGGTAGTTGCCTTTAAGGCACCGAAGCAGCGTCCACAACGACACGACCCTGGTTTGCCTGGTGCACCTACATTTGAGAATGCAAACGAATCTTCTTTCACTTGCAAATGAATCTGTATGTATTACCATGCCCGTGTTTTCCTTGCAATAATTAGTCATTCGAAACGAGATAGTTCACTTTTGTAAGTCGTTTCAAACAACTTAAAATGAACTGTTTTGCACATTGTCTGAAATGTCTTCAAGGTCTTATAAAAGTGAACAGAGGGAGTACTATAAATTAATTAATGAGGAGTTATTTGAAAAAAAAAATCAAAACGGTACCCACGCTAACGTGGATTAGAGTGTGTCTCACATAATTAGTTATTTGAATTAGAGTGTGTGTCATGTAGTTAGTTATTTGAATTAGAGTGTGTGTCACGTAGCGATCTCCAATTCTAACGTGGATTTCGCATTTCACTCTATCCATGCTACTTTTTTAATACAAATGCATATGTATATGATGAACACACTGAGTCAATGTCAACTTTTCGAAACTTAGTATGGCACAAATTCAAAATAATTACCCGTATGCCTGCTCCTCGGTTCAAATCTTACAATGTACACCGAATTGAAACATCGATATTAAGTCTCGTACTATGTACATTCAAATGTTGTTTTTAGCCCCCCCGCCCCCCCCGCGCGCGCAAACGCTACATACTTCCTGTATCGGTCAATCTTCCTCTCCTAACCACCTTAGGAAGCTATCGGTTTCCAACACACGTTCATTCTTTCTCTCCGTGTTTCGATCTCTAAGTCTCTCAACTACACAACCCCCGTTTCCACTCTGTTACCAAATGTATTTACCTCACACACCCGCCATTACACCCCATGTCGAGCTCTCTCTCCCCCCTCTCCTTCTCACCCTCTCGCGCTAAATACATGCATTGCCTATCTAGCCCCCCAACCTCTCGAGCATGCGCACACGCACATTGTATATCTAGGTCACTCCCTCGAGACTGTCTCACTCTTTCTTCCGTACGGTGGGCCACACTCGCTCAATTTCGCTCTCTTTATCCGAGTCTTTTTTAACCTCATTTTCTTTCACACACAAATGATATATCTCCCTGTTCGGGCCTCGATCGACACACTCTATACTCTCTCACGCAGATTGGCTATCTAGGTCAGTCCATCCAAGCCGCCACCACTCTTTCGACCTCATGGTGGGCCACGCACACTCAATCTCTCTCTCTCTCTTCGTATGTCTCGATTGACCTCGCTCTTTCTCGGATAAAAACGATATATCACCATGTTTGAGCCCAATTCGACCTATTCACATTGTATACTCTCTCACGCACATCATCTATCTAGGTCACTCTCTCCAACCCGTCTCACTCTTTCAATCGCACGGCGACCCTATGTGATTGGTTGACCTTGCTTCCTCCCACGCACAAAATATATCTACACGTCTTCACTTACTGGTGGGTTCCCTGTGTGCTCTATCTCTCTCTCCTCCCCTTCTGCGTTTAGACACACGGGCAAACAGGAAGAACTCATGGGCGATGTTGCTGTTGACCATATCTGGACGTGTTCACAAGTCACGGCACCAGTTTCATGTACTAGCAGCACTAGTAAGTGTGTACGTGCAATGCATGTTAATTTGGATGTATATTAAGTGCATGTGGATATTAACTACTAGGATATTATTTGCGTGTTGTCATGTGATTAGCACTATTTTTGGCATGAAATTAACTGCATGCTAAACGTGTTGAGCGCTCGACATTGAAGCAGTCTAGGTCGTTGGATGACAAGGAATACATGTGGCTTGATGACGTTTTATATTTAATTTGATATGGCTCTAGCAGAACATTCAATCGATCAAACCATACATTTCGTTCAGTCTGACTCTGACTGTAAATTATACGACGATCGATATAAAATAAACGGAAATGATAAACGTTCAGATTTTAAGCATGGCAATCCGAACGTTTTTCATGGCAAATTTAGATTATGCGGCGGCGGCGGGGGCGTCTCGCGGTGGAAGCGGCTCCTCTGCCGTGCTCTATGTGTCGTCGGGCCACTGACCGATGGCGACGGCGGCGTCTTGCGCCGTTGTTGGCGTACTCCTGGATGTTGGCCTAGCTTCAAGGAAGGCCAAAATGTTCTGGACTTCGGAGCAAGTCGACTGGCGGGAGGAGGCGACTGGCGTTGGTTCAAGAAAGCGGTCGACGGCGGCCATCCATACCGCTGAGGGGGGCACTGGCACCCGCGCGGGGACAGGCGCTGTCAACGGCACGGCGAAGACATTCGTGTGCACGGGCACCAGCACGGGCACGCACATCAGTGCACACGCAGGCGCAGGCGCTGGCAGGTGCACAGGCACCGGCACGGGCGTGCGCGTCAGTGCACGCGCAGGCGCATGCGCTGGCAGGTGCACGGGCGTGTGAAAGTCGGCGGGCACCTCGTGGAACCCCGTGGGATCAAGCTCGGCGACAATGTGCGGCTCCCAGCCCATCAATGCCACGAGGATGGGCGCTGGCGCAGTCGGGGCGACGGGAGCCGGAACGGGAGCGGGGATAGGCGCGGCGTCTTCCCGCAAGGCCAGTTCAAGCTCGTCCCAAAGCGCCTTATGTTCTTGAGACTCCGGCTGGGTGTCTTCCTCAGGAAACTGGAACACTAAGGGCAGACCATCGTGATGCGGCATGGCGTACGTTTAGGTCAGGCTGGTTGGAGGTAGACGACAGGAGAATCGGAGAGGAAGAGAGAGGATTGTAGCGATACAGTACCGGGTAGTGCGGGGTTGATTTTAAACTGCGGCGCCGGTGACATTAAAAGTGGGTGCAGTTGGGACGACGGTGGGTGGCGGAGCCTGGTCAAAGGGCTCATCTCCCGGTGAGCCTGCACAGCGGTCTGCTCGCACGCCTCCCTGACAGCCGGCGCAGCGGTCTGCTCGCACACCTCCCGTCGACTCACACGCTTGCTCGGACGGCACCTGCCGATTGCCGATGAGAAGCGGGTACTCGTGGCGGCACGTAAACGCCCACGGTTTCAATAGTGAAAGCGTTCGCCTTAATGTGACAGGTCTTTGTTCCAAAATACCTTGGCTCTTCATTTGTGCAACTTGTCATAAGCAGCTTGTCTCAAATTGAAGAAAAAACTTACAAAGTAATGTTTGTTCCATATCACGTGACCATGCTTAGTTTCAAGAATTTATGCTCACTTTTGGATTTTCAGAAATTTACGATCCAGGATTCGAAACAATATCATAACCTACATCATGCAATAAATTTTCATGCCGTACATCTGTCCTGTTGTATTTCTTAAGAAAGGATTTGGTCAAACATTTTGCTTAGTTAGACTTCAGACAAGTTATATATGCAGAGTAAAAGGATAATCCCTCCGTACCAGTGCATTGCCTGATATATTAAATCAAGTACTAGGCATGAACAAACGGGCTCAATTTTGTGCTCATCCTGGTGTAGTAGTAGTAGTACTAGGCAATGCAGTTGACGAGTGACCTTGATGAGCGGCGACCGAGGGAATTGAACCGTGCTCGGCACGGTAGGTAACGTTGTCTAGTTACTAAAGCATCCCTCCGTTGTTCATCGGTAGTCATTATGGACCGGGGACATGAGGGGAATTTCCTAGGGCTGGAATTCTGGCCGCCCGATATTTCGACTTGAAACGCTGAGGCTCGACTGGTTGGGGTAATGGGATTGCCTAATGTGCGTACCACGCATGCCACCGAAGGACACGAGCCCGCTTTTTTTAGGATCAACACGAGCCAAGGTCTGGCTGGTACGCCATTGGGTCCTACCATTCAAGAATACGAAAGGAACCTTTTAAATTGCCGAACGAATCTATGTGTATTACAATACCCGTATTTTCCTTGCAAATACTAATCTCAACGTGGTAATTGATTTATGACGAGTTGTTGAATTAGAGTGAGTTTGTGATATGGTGATCTCAACGTGGATTTCACATTTCATGGTATCCCTAGTAAGTTTTCCAATGCAAATTCAAATTTAAAATATGAACAACATGGAGGTGAGAAAACTTTGTATGTATCAAGCATATGACCACACACACACACACAAAGAGAGACACACACACACGAACACAACAAAAATCCAATAAGTATAGTGCATCTATTTTCCCAAACCATGCATGTATGACATGAATTCAAAAATACTCCTTCTATTCCTAAATATTAGTCTTTTTGAGAATTCAACAAGTGACTACTTACGGAGCAAAATGAGTGAATCAAGACTCTAAAATATGTCTATATACATCCGTATGTGCTAGTCCATTTGAAGACTCTAAAAAGACTAATATTTGGGAACGAAGGGAGTAAAATGTAAGACATCCATAGTCCTCAGTTCAATATTTAAAATGAACATGAAACTGAAACATGAATATTAAGTCTATTACTACAGTACATGCAAATGTTCTGTTTAGGCGGAGCTATGATTTCGGGGGTCAACCCCTCGACCTTAGATAAAATTGTGGAGCTCTGTTTAGGGTTGTTTAGATTATATTTGTCCCCACCCTCCCAGCCACCGATTGGTTGTGCACCCCCACCCCTCCTCCCCGGGAGAATATCATGTGCCCCCATACCTTAGATGCTATATGCCGATACGAGTTGCTTGGAGCTTGTAGATCTGAGATATAGCAGCTCACATGATGTGTCTTAATATTTCTGCAGGAAACCTTGATGAGTTTGAGAATTGCACAAAATTTGTACAAAAACTACTTAGATGCCCTTTGATCCCATATCCAATGACCTCGAAGCTCGTATCACCATAGCATCTAAGCTGAAGGAGGACATCATATTCTCCTGTATGTAAGAATATCATGTGCTACCACACCTTAGATGCTTTGGTGATACAAGCTCTTCGGAGGCGTTGGATTTGTGACCCAACACCTCCTCGGTGGTTCGAATGGCTTTTTGCAGAAAAGCCCCAAAAGAGTTCGGCCACTACTTACAAGCACAAAGACTGCTCAGATGCCATTGGATCTCAGATCAAATGACCTCCAAGCTCGTATCACCGTAGCATCCAAGCTGCGATAGCACCTTATGTTTTCTCGCACGGGAGAGTATGAGGTGCTCCCGCACCGTAGATTCTATGGTGATACGAGTTCACTGAGATCTAACGGCCCACAATAGGAGGTTTGAATATTTTTGCAATATACGGCTGATAGAGTTTGGGAAATGCGCAGAAAGTACAAGTACTACGCATGTGCCATCTGATCACTGATCATACGACCTAGATGCTCATATCACCATAGCGGGTAATTAAGCTACGGGGAGCACCTAATATAAGCACTGGGGAGCCGTTGGATCGAAGATGCAGCGGCACAAACGAGGCCTGAATGTTTTATTTGCAAAAAAAACCTTTGGAGAGTTTGGAAATTGCGCATACAAAGACTACTCCCAAGCCATTGGATCTCACTTCCAACAGTGTAAAAACTCATATCACCATAGTATCTAAGCTGCGGGGTGGATGTGATATTCTATGCCGCTGTCATTTTTGTTCGTAAACTTGCAAAATACGTGTAACTCGTGCCGTTACTTGTCTAACCGCGCAAAGTGTTTGTTCAAAAAAACCATCCTACACTAAAATATCGGAACAACACACGGGGGTCCCACTTGTCATTAATCAAATTTGGACCTAAAACTAACAAATCTGAAAGACGAGATTCGAACTAGCAACCTGGACTCCAAAGCGTAAGTCGATAGCCTAAAAAAACGAACGGTTGTTGGCTTTGTCCCATAACTTGATTTTATTTATACAGTACTTTCGTTGAGTAGAGTAGAGGGAGTGCCTCGTCAACACGTGCATGACCGTTGTCTCACTTACTGGTGGGTCCCAGGTCTGCGATCTCAATCTCTCTTCTCTCCATCGTCTAACCTTTGCACGGGCACACACGAAGAGCGGCGCTAGCTTGCCGTGGTGTTATTACAACTAAAAAAGCTTGGAAAATAGAAGAATCACCTAGAACAAGAGACATTGTGGCTGGTCGAGACGAAGCTAACCACATCTATCCTCCGTGCCATGTTTGCATGATGAAGTTGTGTGGCTAGTGGGGTGTTTTTAACTGACTCGCTGGGTCCCGAGGTCGAACCATACGTACTACATCTGATACAATATATTTTTACACGCACATTTTTCCTCCGTGCCGAGACGTGGCACACCCTACCGCACGGTTTCAGGGTCCTCCCGGGTGGTGCACGAATATATTCTTCCTGACGTGAGACGCCCTACCGCGCGTTTTCTGGGTCCTCATCATTCGTAGCGCCGAAGCAAGTAAATGAGTCGTCAAATCACGAAAGACCACCTTTCCCACCGAGTACATCAGTGAAGCACGGTGGCTAGCTAGTTGGGCTAGTTCGACCGATTAGCTAGGCCGCCGCCACATTTGTTTTTTCACCCCTTTTTTTATCTACTTGCCAGCAGGTAAATATAAATATCCACCGTGGCGTTGCTCTGGTGTTTGGGTGCGGCAGGATTTTTATTTTTTTGGTTGACGGGAGCAGGCGCGGCAGGATTTTTAATTTTTTGATTGACGGGAGCAGACGTGGCAGCAATTAGTCACGATGACTCCGCCTGTAAAAACCCACCGCTCCCTGATATGAGAAGTCGTCGACTGGTGTTTTACCGTGGTGAAAACCAAAAGATTCCCCGCTCCCTCCGCCTTCCCGTAGATTGCATTGCCTTTCAGCTGTTTCACCCCCTTTGCTTCCTCTCCCCATTGCTTCTACCTGGTGCCATGGCGGCGCAGCAGATCATGGAGTCCGAGGTGAGGCTCCTGACACAGGAGCTCCATGCCAAGGATGCGGAGCTCAGGGCCAAGGACGTGGAGCTCCGTGAGCTCAAGGAGGAGAGGAGTGCCATGCTCCTCCGTTATGTGCGGGAGTTCACAGAGCTTCAAAAGCGGCAGGCGTCCACCACAAAGATGCTCGAGGCGTCGGCGGCGTTGCTGCAGAAAGCGGGAGATATGATAGGCCGTCAGGGCAGCCGACTAGAGCGCGAGCGGGCCGATCGTGACGAGGTCCAGGATTGCCTCAGCCACTTGGTGAACCAAGTTTCCACGCACGTGTTGCGGCTACGCAATGCCTACCGTCGTGCCAGCGCGATGATGCCGGTCGTCGGGCTAAACCCATTCGACCACCCGGTCGACTTCAACAAGCTGTGGCTTCCTGACCCGGTCTCCTTCTTCACCTATATCTGCGAGGAGCTGAGCCGTCTCCGCGTGATGGTGGGGGCTGAGCTGGACAAGGAGGGGTTGCAGTCTGCCGTCGCCGTTGCCGGGAGAATCCTTTCAGGGCTCCGTCACCGGAATCCATTCGTGCCATTGGACGCCGTCTTTGACGAGCTGGCTCCCGTCGACCGGGAGCGGGCTCTGCGGGCGGTTGCACCCTACATCACCAACGTCGTGCGCCTCGAGAAGCAGAGGGACTTCGGTGGTGTTTAGGCGCCCTCTGCATGGGCATGTCCATGTCTCGGCGCAACATGAGTGTTGGATCAAACTCAGACGGTGCAGATCAGTCACTGTAGCACAAAGCGTGTGGGTGTGTTTGGTTGCATTCTCATCTCAATATAGTTGTTTCCTCTTCATGTATTTGTTACATATAGGAGTAGTTGACATGCGCACAACATCATTTGTTATCGTCATATCTTACTACACTAGCAACAAGATTGTGTAGTACTGACGTATGAACCACTGCACATGCCTAGTAGTAGGAGCACTGTGTATGTTCAAGTGGCTGCCGTGTTTCGCACTCCTCCGTCGTAAGAGTGGAAATGCTTGCTGTAATCATTTTTTCTTTTGAAAAATAGTGGACACGCTCTACCGTGCGGATCCTCCTCCAGCCATGCACTAAATTACTCACTTTCGCCGACGTGTGGGACAGCCAGCATCGGGGTCCACCAGTCATGCACTAAATTACTCCGTAGTAGAGTGACGGTATACTACCCCGATCGAAGCGCTGCAGTAATGCCCAATGAGCCGTCAAATCACAAAACCCCCTCCTTTCCAGCAGTAAGTTGGACGGACGAAGCAACCATCATTTCACTCTTATCTCTCAGCTTCCTCTCTACCCAACCCTCGCTTCTGCATCATCTTGTTCCTCATTTCTTCAAGAAAACCCCGACCTGCTTCTACCATTGTTCTTCTCTCCCAAAGAAGGAAAGGTGAGCGCATCAATGGTGTTGATTCTGGCCAAGGCCCGGTCTTGCAACCCCGAGACTGATCCTATAACTCCCTCTCTTTTCTTCTTTTGGGTTTGTGATTATGGTTTCTTTTCTTTTATTTCTATTTGACAGTTTCTTGATGGACGCTGGAGCACCAGCCGAAGTATTGTCTATGGCTCCGGCCAAAACCATCGAGGCTCATGGTACGAAGAAGCGCAAGCACCCCGCCGAGACTACCGCAGACAAGCTCAAAGCCATCGCCCTGTCCAAGCCCCCCTCTCCGGGATCCCTCATTAAGCAAGTCCAGGTAATATCTCTTCTTGACGATCTTTTTCTCAATCTTGATCGTGTTTTTTCATCTAACACGCAGTACTAGTACTAGTAGTACAACTTTCTGGGTGATCTTGCATGTGATTTTTGTGTGCGAAATGACGGTTCTAAATTCCTCTTTTGACCAAAACATGCAAGAGGTTGACACTGATTTCTTATAGATTACTTTCAACTACTCCCTCTGTCCCAAATTTCTTGTCTTAGATTTGTCTAGATATGGATGTATCTAATACTAAAATGTGACTTGATACATCTGTATCTAGACAAATCTAAGACAAGAATTTTGGGACGGAGGGAGTACTTTATGAACATCAATGCTACCTTTTAAGAGGGTATATTTGCCTCAGTAACTTGTGTTATGGATTTTGCATGTAATCCCTCTGCTCTCGTGCCTTTGAAGACATGTTCTAGTGTCTTTGTTCACTCATTTCTATGCGTATATGTAGTCATATATGGAGTATAATATCGAAAATCACCTTATATTTCTGAACGGAGGTAGTAATAAAATATGGTTTCTATTTGAATTAGAACCAGGTCCGCGGTGGAGATGAAGTTCTCAAAGTCATGCCGTGTGAACTGGAAGACCTGATGATGAGTTCTACTGCTGAACTATCCAGCTGCTGTGTCCTTGTCGCCACGTGTCCTGAACTAGTGTTTTCCTGTAGCATTGTTGTCAGGCGTGTTCTTGAGGCTGTACTTGACCACAACAATTTCCTGGCTGTGCCTTCGATTACGAAGGGTGTGGTTCTTGTAAAGCTTCCCAACAAATCTGATGCGGCATGTCTTCATCATCATGTTTATGAGTGGAAAGACCACTTTGTTAGGTTCTCCAAGGTTGAAAAGATGGTGATGGTGCGTGTAGACATCTCACACGAAGTCCATGGCCTAGTCAGTTATGCGGGGTTCATCCCGTAGGTCGGTGGCAAGAAATAGTATGCAGAGTTTAGTTAGTGCACCTTTGCTTGTCTGTAGTAAGTACTATTGTTCAGTACTTGATTTGTGTTTGTGAACCCTGTATTGTTTATTAGTACTGCCGCTTTTGGTGTGTGTTCAGTCCTGAGAATGGTCTATGTTAATGTCTGTCCACTCAATTCAGTCTGTATATTTTGAAGTATCCAGATCATATTTTTTGTGAGGACGGTTTATCAATTATGGTTACACTCCAATATATGTATGAATTGCAGGGTTTATCGCACCCACCAGGATTTCCAGTCCCATGGATGTTCGGTCCATACGATTTGACCTTTGGACTGCCGTGCTTGTGGGAGTAGGCAGGGCCCGTGCATGCCACGCGTAGTTGGACGATCAATCTTCTGTTTAGTACTTCAACATAGTGATTTCCTGGTAAGGATTCACTCGTGTCACATCAAGTAAATCTTATTGATTTACTGTCTAAATCTTATTGATTTAATGTCATGTTTTCTTTCTTTTCCTGCAATTTTATGATGCAGGTTTTTCCATGTGACATTCATCACAGAAGAAACCGTTTGGTTTGCTCTACGATGGCTGTTTTTGCAGGTTTCACTTCTTATGTCGTGTCAGTAACGAAGGCACTGTCCATCACTTATATTACTGGAAAAAATTGGATCAGTCTATTGTCTGAGTACAAGCTGAATCCCTATGATGAACTACGGTTTGGTTTAACAAAAATGCCACAATTAGTCCTTCTCGCGTTTAAAAGAAATGAAGAAAAAAACTGGATCACGGTCACGGATCCTAGTCAAGTTAGAAAGCTGATCATAGCAGACCAGACATGATAGCCGTTGTCTCGCACAGATCGAGCACTGGCAGTTGCTCTAGCACTGACAGCGGCAGCAGCTCAGTCTGATCCAGCTGAGGATTGGGCACCGACGGTGTCAGTGGATCAGTCCGATCTACCGGAGGATCGGGCATCGACACCGGCACCTGCTCCGACACCAGCACCAGCTCTACAAGGAGCACCATCTCCGGCAGCAGCAGCGGCTTCGGCACCTGCACCAACACTTGCACTTACATCTGCTCCGGCCCATGCAGTTGCACCGGCAACAGACTGGGCTGCAGTTCGCACTTCATATACCAAAGTCCTTACAAAAACCGACATGTCCACCTTCTTGGTAAGCATTGGCCGCCCAAGTGCTTCGTTCTTTTTTCTTTCCATGTTGTTTCACATGATTCACTGTGTTGATCTAACTGTTTGGGTATGTCTTCTTGTTTGCAAACAGAGAATTCCTTGAGCAACGAGGGAGTCGTTCAACAATCCGGGCGACTGCGGCCAAGTTTCTCTTACCATGCGCAGCCTTGGTGTGAATGAACCTGCTCAATATACCGTAAGTATAAAGGATGGTCGCATGATGATTGATGCTAAAGGATGGTCAAGGTTCAAATCTAAATCATATCTTGCGGTAGGGGATGATGTCAAAATCGAACTTTCTCGGCAAGGAGAGCTGGTCCAAATCAACTTTGAAATTAGCAGCATGCAACTGCTGAACTGATCTATCCTCCGAGAGATTTTGATGTAATAATCTGGCATGGTGAAACAAGTGTCCTGTGTGTATAAGTAGTACGACATTATTATTTATCACATGGTATATCGTTGATAGAATTTCAACTCTGATTGCTGGTTAGGAACTGTCGTTCGATTTCATTCCAACAGCTTTCGTGCTTTATTCAATTTTGTGTATTCGCCTTGCGACAACATCTAAAACCAGCGCCGTACCGATCGCTTGCAATATGAAAAGCGCTGAGGTAGAACACATGGGCCCCCAAACATGCAGGGTCGGCCTGCGGCCCAAAGTCCAGAACCGTGAGCCTATCCGAGTATTATATTCTCAGATGAACCCCCATAAAAAAACCTGAACCCCCATAATGCCCGTGCGTTGCAGAGGGAGTATATTTCTCGTCAAGGTGAGCCTGTGATATAAAAGATTTGTATGTTTCTTTACAGAGGGAGTATCTCTCTGTCAAAAAATATATTTATGTGTAACTAGTTACTCCTGTCTTTCTACTTCCTTTCGCTGATATGTGGGGCAACCGGCAACGGGGTCCACGTGCCATATGCACAAATTAGAGTGCACAACTTCACGGTAGACACACCCCGGTCGTAGCGCCGCAGTAATGCCCAATGAGCTGTCAAATCACAACCCCCCCTTTCCAGCTTTAGCAGTAAGCTGGACGGACGAAGCAGCAATATTTCACTGGGCCTGAATCCCCTTCTCCCTCGTCTGATTGTTCAGAGAAAACCCCCTCTCGGTGATTGCATAGAGTTTTCTCATGGAGAACCAGGTACGAATTCTTCATCCATCCCCGATAAACCCAAGCTCCTTGGTCGCAGGTAATCCTAGGATGGCAGCCGCCGCCGTTGATGCATTTTTCTTCCTACTGAATCTAGTGTGTTTCATTTGCAGTGCTCAAAGTGCGAGTACCCTACAGGTTTCTGCGCCCTCGGCGAGATGCCACACTTGTTCCTTCTCATCCTAACACAACATTTTGAAATGCGCACAATATGTTCCTAGAATCCTCTTTTCATCCGGGAGGGTGGGTTTTTTTTAACATGCTGTGTTCTCCTATTATTTTTCCTGCAGTGTATTATTTGCTCTGCCAGAACACATGTACTCAAGATGCTCGGCCTTGCCATAACTGAATACACTAGTTTAATGGTCACAGTGAAGACAAGCCATGGATATAAGTTCCGAGTTGGGTTCATGAACCATGAAGATCGCTGCTTTTTTTATGGCCGAACTTGGATAAACTTTCTCAAGTGTTACGGACTGGAAGTTGGCGCACGAATGTTGATGGAAATAGCAGAACCTGGTCTCATCTTCACTGCGATCTTCCACCCCGACGTCGTTCCAATTGTTCGTCCATGTTAGTTTTGTATCTGGTTCTTGCTTGTTGCCTCGATTACTTCTTAATCCACCTATTCTGTCTAACTAACCACAATTTAACTTTAGAAGTAGCAACGAATCTCTCATGAAGATGCTACTTCTAACTAATATTTTCTTATAATTGGTGGCACGTGTAGGTTTTTTCAGAGTAAAGCAGTCTGCTCGTTTGTTACTCTGTAATAACTCGGCTGTTACTAATGGCACTGAAGTTGATTGGATCGACATCCACAAGTTCCTACACTTTATTGATCGTCTTGAGGTCCTTGTGGGGCGTTTCAATGGTGGAAGGCCACGTGGGATATGTGTGCCATTGCTGCACTCGTTGAACAGGTCCAACTGTGTCGAGAAACTTATGGTATGAGCTGTTTTCTGTTATATATGTTGTTCATAAACTATTGCTTATACACAGTTTTACAGGTGTGATCTTCTTGAAACAGGAACTGTCGAGTTCTATTGTTCCTATACAGATGCCTGACCATGGTCGGGTCAGACTTGTGCTTGGTCACAACATGATGTATATGAAAAGATACTTATTCATGGGTGGTCTCAAATAATGAAGGCCCTTCCATCTTGGAGAATAGGACAGAAGATTATGTTCATGCTTTTCCATGGCTCTAAAGAGAATATCCTATTTATTGACCATGTTGCGAGATGAAGCCGCTTTCAGAAGGTTGTGGATGCGCGGGGTGGCACCTGGGCCTTGTCCTGGGGCTTGGCGGCCTCACCCTTGGTTAACTGTAGGCAAAGTAGCACTGTTCGAGGCGTGCTTTGTACGGTTGAACCTGTATAAGTACTCATACTGCTTTCAGTTTTGGTTGTAAAGTGCCCCTGCTGGTTTCAGTTAAGGTTGTTAAGTACTCCTGCTGCTTTTACAGTCTGTCGTGTTTCTTCAGTCCTGTCTTCATCCAGCCGCCAAAACCAAACCAGCGCCGATGGGGCCGCCTGCTTCCGCCTCCCACGGCTGGCTGCGCCTCAGCGCACGCTTCACCGCCCCACTGTCGCCTAAATCGTTAACACCGACGTCCTTCGCGCGCTTTGGTGCGCTCGCCGCGGCGCCGCCCTCTAGTGTTGTCAACATGGTCAACAAATAACAGGAATCGGCAAAAGTACGTGGAGAGGATGACAGTAGGGCCCCACCACGTCAGCATATGGAAAAATAAAATGCTTCCTCCTAGTGTTTTCCTGACATCTGGGACCCACGACATTGTGAGCGTATATAGTCAATAGACAAGAGAACAGCACAAGATCGGCTGACACCTGGGACGTAGCTACTCGAGCAGTATTATTTTGTTTGGTATTGTTGAGACGGAGCAGGGTTTGAACTGGGTTGTGGCCCGTCTATCCCAGGCTTATATTTTATGTTCACCATGTGACCAGCCCAGCTATTTTTTCTTTGTGAAAATGAGCCCAGTTTATTTTTTCTGAAGAATACCCAATCCAGGCCTACTTATTTTTCTATGCCCTGATGGGCTGCAACTCTTTCAAGACGCCTGCAAATCTTGAAAGTAATATGAAATGGGTTGTAAATATAAAAACATATGACAAATTGGCAATTACTTTACAATTTCTGAATTTTATCACATTTTCAGATTCCTATTTCACTGGGAATTAACCTAATTTAAATATATCTTCAAAGTACTTTAAATCTGGCTGGACATTTTGGTATTAAAAATAGTTTGGAACCCACAGAAATATGCGAAATTGGCCCTGGCCAACCAAAAAAACGACTACAATAAATTGCATAAGAAGTTTCCATGAGCTATATATAAATTATTATACATAGCCCTGGTGCGCTCGGCGCAGCGTGGTCAACGTGGTCAAGGAACGGCTTCCATCGGACGTGGACTGTACGTGGAGAGGTTGACAGCTGGGTCCACGGCCGCAGCAAGGAAGTGCCTCCTTATTACGTGCAAAATAATTATTCCTCCACCTGACAGCAGGGACCCACCGGATGGGCCACCAGTATTTTGCGACAAATATCATTTCCCCCTGACTGCTGGGACCCACTGGACGGGCCACCGTATTTCGTGAAAAAAACGTTCCCCCCACTGTCAGCTCGGACCCACCAGAAGTGCCTCCTTATTACGCACAAAAAATGAATACTCCCCCGGCTAGCTGGGACCCACCTTGGTGGGAGGCTGACTTGTGGGCCTACTAAGTTGATGGGGACAAAGGGCTTTGTCAACTTAGTCAATATGAACGATTCTAGCTCCATTGACTGTACGATGTCCATCCAACGGCCGTAGTACTTCTTCAACCTCTGGTCTTCTTGCTCCAGCCGCCCAAAGCAGCGCCGGTCGTGCCGCATGCTCCTGCCTCCCGTGGCCGGCTGTGCTGCCGCGGAGGCCTCACCGCCCCCTACTATTCCCACCGCTGGCCAGGCCTACAGCGATGGCAGCCTCACACCGCAGCCGAACCAGTGAACCCTCGTACTCCTCTCCGCGCGCGCGGGCTTCCACTGCCGCGTCTTCCCCCGGCTCCCCGTCGTCCCCTTCCTAGGCCTTGCCGTCGTCCACCGCCCTGGTGCTCTCGGCACGGCGTGGTCAACATGGTCAAGGAACGACTTCCATCGGACGTGGACTGTACGTGGAGAGGCTGACAGCTGGGTCCACGGCGGCAGCAAGGAAGTGCCTCCTTATTACGCGGAAAATAATGATTCCTCCACCTGACAGCAGGGACCCACCGGACGGGCCACCGTATTTCACGAAAAAAATGTTTCCCCCTGACTGCTGGGACCCACCAGCTACACCTTCGCATGCAAGGAAGTGCGTCCAGGAAAAAAACAATTCGCTCCCCCTGACTGCTGGGACCCACCAGCTACATCTTTGCATGCAAAGAAGTGCGTCCGGCCAAAAAAACCAAAATGATTCGCCCCCCCCCCCTGACTACCGGGACCCACCAGCCCCCCGACTGCTGGGACCCACTAGCTACATCTTCACACGCAAGGAAGTGCGTCCGGGCAAAAAAAAACGATTCGCCCCCTGACTGCGGGGACCCACCAGCTACATCTTCATAGGCAAGGAAGTGCCTGACAGTCGGTACCCACCTGGTCGAAGCATACGTAGCATTGACATTCTGGTCGCAAATGTGTACATACATACTGGTCGATGTAGAGGCGCTCACATGTCGTAGTAGAGGCGCGCACATGTCGTAGTAGAGGCGCGCACGTAGCATGTACACATACGTACAGCGGCCAGGGTGCAAGAAAGAAAATACGGCCACGTATGTGTACATAAGTGCGGGGTCTCGAACGCCTACTCGCGTATACGTACTGCGAGGGCTCGTGTACATGGCTGGGTCGAAACGGAGAAACAGCGTCGTCGTCGTGTTCATGGGTCGAAACGGAATGCGTGGTCGTGTTCATCGGGAGGGCTTGGACAGAAGAGGCGATGGAAACGAGGCCTTGCGTACCGCACAACGGAGGAAACAGACCTCCTACGGTCGAAACGGGGGTCCTGTTGATCAGGAGCGGTGTGGCGTACCGCAAAATGGAGGAAACGGACCTCCTACGGTCGAAACGGGGGTCCTGTTGATCGGGAGGGGTGTGGCGTACCGCAAAACGGAGGAAACGGACCTCCTACGGTCGAAACGAGGGTCCTGTTGATCGGGAGGGGTGTGGCGTACCGCAAAACGGAGGAAACGGACTTGTGTTGGAGCGCTACGGTCGAAACAGGGGTCCTGTTCATCGGGAGGGGTGTGGCGTACCGCAAAAAGGGACTCCACGGGATACTGTTCATCTCCACCGTCGACCCCCTCCAGCCTCCACGAGCTACTGTTCATCCACCATCGACCTCCTCCAACCTCCACGGGCTCCTGTTCATCCAGCCTCCACCGCGCGCTACTCCACCGACTACTGTTCAACCACCCCTCCACTGTCTACTGTTCATCCTGCCCTCCACACCACGGGGTCCTGTTCAACCACCCCTCCATGGGCACCCCTCCACCGTCTACTGTTCATCTTGCCCTCCACACCACGGGGTCCTATTCATCCACCCCTCCACGGGCACCCCTCCACCATCTACTGTTCATCCAGCCCTCCACCACACCACGGGGTCCTACCCCCCCCACCCCCCCCGCAACGCTCACTGTTCATCCCATCGATCGGCTTCAGTTAGCAGCAGTAGCCAAGGAATCGCTTGATCAGGTTTAGTTAACAGCCATCGATCGATCGCTCGGGTTCAGTAACACGTAGCCTGTAGTGCAATCGCTCGGGTTCAGTTAGAGCCCAACGCCTCACTCGGGTTCAGTTAGAGCCAACGCCTCGCACACACGCGCGTACGTGTACGAGAGAAACGCGCATCTCTCGGCCCCCGACCTCCCACCATAACCGGGAACTCCCCAAAATTTTCCTCCCCCTCGCTTCTACCACGGTTTTTCCGTCATGGACGGCCCAAAGAATGTCATGCAGCTGCGTCTCCGGCCCACCCAGGACGAAAAGCCCATTTTCTGTCATGATTTTTTTTCATAGAAGTAGGAGCCCACCACATCTATGATGATACCGGGTTTTGTCACAATTATCGTCATAGAAGTGTCATATGTATGAGAGAAATTTTTTTCGTTCGGCCCGAAATGTCACGGATGTGTCTTTTTTTGTAGTGTTCGGCTTGGTAATCCTACAGGCAGTCAGGCTCTGATACCAAAGCTGTCAGGATCCCGATTCCAAGTCACATCGATCTAGACGGTAACACCTCATATCACTTTGCGGCCTCACGCACAGCATCCTCACGGGTGTCACCTTACCATGGCCCGGGACCGTTTGCGCCTTTTGGCTCACGTATATGATAGCATCGCTAGCATCCATATGACAGAGAACCCGGGCCGACATGACTAGTCGTGAACCCAAAGTGGCACTAACTTACAAGGACAGGCATACATGAATCAACATCGAGCATGTCGGTCAGCAGCGTGCGAATACGGGCTGTAGCACTGGGCTAACAGGACTCCGGTGAACCGGGCTGTAGCAGGCTAGGCAGGACTCCGGATGTCACCGCGTGACATTTCCCCGAAGGGACAGACATAGGAACGAAGTGAATCACATGCCGGCCAGTCAAGTGTTCCGGAGAAGTAGTGCTGGGATAGCAGGACTCCGGTAAACCGGGTTGTAGCGGACTACCAAGGCTCAGTGGAAGCACCAGACTACATTTCCCCATAAGAGAGGCTACCAAGGATAAAAACTAGATTGCCGGATCCCACACATACCAAGCATTTCAATAACATACACACAATATGCTCGATATGTGCAATACAACATGGCATCACAACAAAACTCTACGACTCAAAGTATTTATTCATTAGGCTCCGAAGAGCAAGATATTACAAACATGGGTCTCGTGACCCAGCATTCAGAGCATACAAGTCAAAGCACACGCGGAAGCTTAGCATGTCTGAGTACAGACATCTACAAATGAAAAGGGCTCAGATGCCTGACTATCTACCAGATCCTGCCGAGGGCACAAGATCATAGCTGAGGTATCAAGCTAAACGTCGAAGTCTACACGGAACTACTAGCGAGACTGAAGTCTCTCTGCAAAAACATAAAATAAGCAAACGTGAGTACAAATGTACCCAACAAGGCTTACATCAGAACTAGCTACATTTGCATCAGTATCAACAAAGGGGGTGGTGGAGTTTGACTGCAGCAAGCCAGCATTGACTCGGTGGCTAACCTGAACTACTACTGCAAGTAACTCTTTGAGGTGGCGCACACGAGTCCACATATTCACCATATCAATACACCACTATGGATCCGCTCCCGTCTCCCTACAAGAACGCCATCCATAGCACTCACGCTTATCTTGCGCATTTCAGAGTATCCACTTTCACTTGTCTATGAACTGTACAGGCAACCAAGTAGTCCTTTACCGTGGACGCGGCTATTCGAATAGATGATATTAACCCTGCAGGGGTGTACTTATTCACGCATGCTCTCACCGCTTACCGCCGTTTACACGACACGTACTCGGCAACCTTCAAGCGGAAGCCCAACGAGGGTGTCGGCCACGGCCTACCTAAACACTCGAGTCTCTAGTCCAGGTTTATCGCCTATCCAGGTTCCATCCACAGGGAGTCCGGCCGAGGTTTCCACATACGACCCCGAACGATGTGTGCAGGGTTCCCGAGAGACCAAACGGGCGACTCGGTACACTGTGCCATGGTGTATCAACCGCATCATAGCCCACCCCTAGGGTCAGCGCTACGCACGGCCGCCAACACATATCCTATAAACAGCAGAAACTAGTTGCAACTCCTGGACAGAGGACTAGGGTGGTTAAGAAGCCGAGAGGGTCCATTGGTTTCGGGCCCAATGCATGGTAGTAACTGAATCCTAAATCACACATACAGATTTCGGTGCTTAAGGACGGTTCCAATGAAACAACCCACCATGTACTCCTACATGGCCTCTCATCGATACTTTTACCAAATCATGTTCAACACACTTCGCTCACACACAGTAGGACATGTTCATCACCATTCTAATTCATCCCCGATGAATCAGACCTGACTCAACTCTAAGCAGTAGCAGGCATGACAAACAAGCATGAATGAGTAGGCACATCAGGGCTCAAACAACTCCTACTCATGCTAGTGGGTTTCATCTATTTACTGTGGCAATGACAAGTCATGCAGAGGAAAGGGTTTCAACTACCGCAGCATGTAACAGTTGAATCGTTGTTGTCCTAATGTAGTAAAAGAGAGCAGGAGCGATAGAGTGGGATTGTATCGGAATGAACAAGGGGGTTTTGTTTCCCTGGCACTTCTGAAGATGATATAGCTCTTCATCGGTGTCATTGATCACATCGTCGAAACATACGTCTACCGAGGGGGAACAATCACCGGCAAAAACAGAAAGAACACAATCAATGCAATGCACAATATGATGCATGATCATGACATGTCAATGTGCTGTGATTTGACCTAATGCAGCTAAGAATAGAAGGGTTTGAGTTGATTTGAACCAAAGGTTCAAATTCAAATTCAAACTAACAACTTATAAAGTGAATTATCATGTTGTGATCTAAACAGCAAAGTTAAGTTGTTTAAACATGCATGAAAATGGTACATATGGATAGATTGGATTTTTCTGATCATTTTTCATATATAAATCTTTTCATTTGGAGTTACGGTTGATTTTCTATGATTTTTAGAAGTTTAGGCAACTCTGGAATTTCTGAATTATCTTTAATACAGAAACTATTTACTGCGTTAACATGACTTCAGCATTGCGTCAGCAGGTCAACGGGGCATGGTCTAGGTCAAACCTGACGTGTGGGGGCCACAGGGCTGTTTAGCTCGGTGACCGGTGGGCCAGGTCAACGGCCATGTCAGCAGCGTCAACTCTGATGCGTGGGTCCTGCTGGGTTAATCTAAACTAAGCAAGAAGTAAAACCCGGGGTTAATTAGGGTGTGGGACCCATCTGTCAGTGGCATGGGTCACTAACTAAATGCGATTAGGACCCAACTAATCGTGCCACGTCAGCCACCGGAGTTTCGCCGGCGACGACCATGGCCGACGGCGGAGATGCACCATGCGCTCGCTACGGGGCACCAATCGATGCACGGTGTGCTCCTACGGCCTCCTGGGAGTGTGGCGCATCCAAAGCAACAAGCGGCAGCAGCTGGGGTGGTCGGAGCTGACGGCGGCGAGCTCTTTTGCGGCCGCCGGAGTTCGGTCGTTGCTCGAAATGGTGTTATAGGCGGTGTTAGGAGCAGCGGTTGGTCGTGTTCGACTTGTGGGGATGTACTGAGTGCAGTGGTGAGCTCGGGTGCAAGCTTGCATGGCCGTGGCCACGGCGGCAACATGGACGGTGGCGAGGAGCGCTCGGTCCGGTGGTAGCACGGTCTAGAGAGAGCAAAAGAGCGCGGGGAGAGAGGGGTTCGGTCCGTGAGCTCACATCGGTTGCAGCAGAGCCTACGACATGCTTGGAGGAGGTCCGAAGCGAGCGGGGCGGCGGAGGTGATCTCGGCGACCCGAGGAAGAAGAAGGCGTCGGGGGCGGCGCTTCGAGGCGTCCGGCATTGTGTAGCTCAGCAAGGGGGTCGAAGACAAGGTGGTAGAGCTTCTGGGCGCGTCGGTGAAGCGTGGGGTGGCCGGTGGCCTCGGGAACGGCCAGCGGAGCGATGGCGTGTTTGGGAAGCTGCGCGTGAGAGAGACAGAGGAGGGGAGAAGCACGGGGAGAGGTCGAGGGGATTCCAGGGGGTGCGTGGCGTCGTCTGGAGTCGTCCAAGGCGTCGGCAGAAGCAGGAGGTGGCCGTCGGTGGCCGCGCGCGTGCTAGCGCACCGCGGGCACATGCCCGTGCCTACTGGCGCGAGGAGGAAGGTGACAGAGGGGGCTGCGGTGGTGGACTGGGCCAGTTGGCTGGGCCGCCAGTTGGGCCGGCCAGGTGGGCTGCACAGGTGAGGCCAGGTACTAACTCTCTCTCTCTCTCTTTTCCTGTATTTCTCTTTCTATTTCATTTCCTCTGTTCTGATTTAGTTTAGCCACTAAATCATTTTAATAAATTCTGTAGGTTATTATATGGCTTGCTAAAATATACACAAAGCCACTCACAAACTTCCAGAATATAAATCCAAAGCAAATAATTATTTGATTGATTCAAATGGCCAAAATAAATGTTTCTGAGCTCCTAAAAATATTGGTTCGAATTTTACCTCTTGACAATATTTTTATAGAATAACAGGAACATTTTCTTGGACTCATTTGAGAAGATTTTAAAGTTGGTTATTTTTGAACTGATTTCTAAGGGTTTCAACAAACCTCAATTCAACTTTCAGAAATTTTAGACATGATGCATGAGTGCAGTTGCAACTATTTCACTCAAGTATTCTAGGGATGTGACAACTCAACCCCACTATACAAGAATCTCGTCCCGAGATTCAAGTCGTGAGGTAAGAAGACAGAGGGACACAAGCTAACACAATCTTCACGATCCAGATGTCTTTCTCGAGGGTGTTGATTCATTGCAGATGAGATAAGCTACAGGGAGGGATGGGAAAATGCGACGCAGGACTCGCCGGCCGTGAGGGTTTTTATAGCAGGCCGGTAAGCATTGGTGAGGGAGTCCTGGATTAGGGGGTCTCCAGACAGCCGGACTATCTCTATTGGCCGGACTGTTAGACTATGAAGATACAAGATTGAAGACTTCGTCTCGTGTCCGGATGGGACTCTACTTGGCGTGGAAGGCAAGCTAGGCAATATGGATATGGATATCTCCTCCTTTGTAACCGACCTTGTGTAACCCTAACCCTCTCCGGTGTCTATATAAACCGAAGGGTTTTAGTCCGTAGGACAACAACCACAACATACAATCATACCATAGGCTAGGTTCTAGGGTTTAGCCTCTCTGATCTCTTGGTAGATCTACTCTTGTAATACCCATATCATCAATATAAATCAAGCAGGACGTTGGGTTTTACCTCCATCAAGAGGGCCCGAACCTGGGTAAAACATTGTGTCCCCTGCCTCCTGTTACCATCCGGCCTAGACGCACAGTTCGGGGGCCCCTACCCGAGATCCACCAGTTTTGACACCGACATTGGTGCTTTCATTGAGAGTTCCTCTGTGTCGTCGCTGTTCGGCTTGACGGCTCCTACTATCATCGATAGCGATGCGGTCCAGGGTGAGACTTTTCTCCCCAGACAGATATTCGTATTCGGCGGCTTTGCACTGCGGGCTAATTCGCTTGGCCATCTGGAGCAGATTGAAAGCTATGCCCCTGGCCATCAGGTCAGATTTGGAAGTTTGAACTACACGGACGACAACCGCGGAGACTTGATCTTCGATGGATTCGAGCCACAGCCGGGCGCGCCGCACTGTCACGATGGGTATGACCTAGCTCTGCCGCCGAACAGTACCCCAGAGGCTGCGCCCGCATCAGCTCTGACCCTTAGCTCAGAGCCAACTGCGCCAATCGAGGACGGGTGGTTAGACACCGCCTCAGGGGCTGCAGCCTCAACGGCGATCGAGCCGAACACCAGCCTAACCCTCTGTGTAGCCCGTGATTCCAAGGTTCCGGACTCTTTTTCGGACTCCGAACCGCCCGCGCCCCCGCCAATCGAATCCGATTGGGCGCCGATCATGGAATTCACCGCCGCGGATATCTTTCAGCACTCGCCCTTCGGCGACATTCTGAATTAACTAAGGTCTCTCTCTTTGTCAGGAGAGCCCTGGCCGGACTATGGCCAACAGGATTGGGATGCGGACGACAAAGAAATTCGACGCCCACCCACCACCCACTTCGTAGCCACTGTCGATGATTTAACCGACATGCTCGACTTCGACTCTGAAGACATCGATGGTATGGACGACGATGTAGGAGAAAAACATGAACCAGCGCCTATAGGGTACTGGAAAGCCACCTCGTCATATGACATATACATGGTGGATACACCCAACAAAGGCAATGGCGATGAGATAGCGGAGGATGACCCCTCCAAGAATCAAACCAAGTGCCGACGTCAGCGGCACCGCTCTAAGTCCCGCCAAACCAAAAGTGGTGATACTGGCACAGGAGATAATAACACTCCGGATAGTGCCGAAGACAACAACAATCCCCTCTAGCAAGATTTAGAGCAGGAGGATGAAGGAGCCAGCTCTCCTGAGAGAGCGACAGACAGAGAGGAGGAGGATGATAATTACATGCCCCCCTCTGAAGACGAAGCAAGCCTCGGTGACGATGAATTCGCCGTACCAGAGGATCTCGTCGAACAAGAGCGCTTCAAGCGCCGGCTTATGGCCATGGCAAATAGCCTGAAGAAAAAGCAGCACAGCTTCAAGCTGATCAAGATCTGCTAGCTGACAGATGGACTGAAGTCCTCGCGGCCGAGGAATATAAACTCGAGCGCCCCTCCAAGAATTACCCAAAGCGCAGGTTACTACCCCGACTAGAGGAAGAAGCGTATGATATGGTTGATCGGCCACTGCGTGGCCGCGATAGAGAGGCATTCCGGCCAAAAGCTCAGCCTCCACCCCGGCGCCATCCAAATAAAAAGGCATGGGGAGATACGCCAGACCTGCGAGACATATTGGAGGACAAAGCAAAGCATGCAAGATCGATCTACGGATCACAACGGCATACCACTCTGCGAGACGATAAACGTCATGCCGAATACAGTAAAAGCAAATCCGGCCGGGCCGAACACAGTGGGCAAGTCCCATTCGAGCTGCATCGCGATATAGCCCAATACAGAGGCGTCGCACACCCCTTATGCTTCACAGACGAAGTAATGGAACATCAATTCCCAAAAGGTTTCAAACCTGTAAATATTGAATCATACGACTGGGCCTCACCGATTGAGCGGGAAGCTTGCGCGGGAAACTGCGAGGTTGTGCGGGAATGGGCTCACCGACGATTCATTGGCGCCACCGTTTGGCCAACAGAACGCCCCCGCGCGCTGCGCAAGCTTGCGCTTTAAGCCGTCTGCGGCAGCGGGGTGACAAGACATGCGAGAGGAGGATGAAAGGCCACGTACACACACGGTTAGTAAAAAACGTTTGCGATTTAATTACCTACTATACGCCCATCCCGGTTTATAAGTATGATTTAACTAATAAAATACGAATGCATGTCGCCAAAGATTATATAGTTGGATTCGTATTTGAACATAGTTTCCAATTATATAATTTTTATAACATGCATTAATAGTTTGTGGATTAAATTTGAGGGAAAAGTATGGCACATAATATAAATTAAAGGGGACTATAGACTAGACGGAGGTGGTAGCACACGACCACTCTCTATGCAGCGACGCAACTGTCGGCCGGCTTGTAGGCGACCATTTCTTGCGTGTTCAACTGCTCTATGTGTGTGGTTGCTAGCGGTTCAGGCAGCCGCGGCGCGCTCTGCTCTCGTCCCACCTCGCACGCTCTACTCTCGCGTCCCTCCGGGTGCTCTACCCTCGTCCCTCCATGCACGCTACCCGTGTTTGGGGCCGGCGCACGATCACGCACGTTCGTGTGCATGCGGTTGCGCCGGGCGCGGCGCGATGCTGTAGTTACCTGGTGCAAAAACTGCCATGCGGACGCGCAGAGAATCCAGGCCGCCCAGCCCCATTTATTCCTACGGCCATTTACCTTATTTATCTCGTGTCACACGACACAATAAGCACACCCATGATGACACATACATAGAGGACATCCAGCGGTTCCAATGGCGCTCCCCGTGGGTCCAATGGCGCTCTGAGCGGCCGACGACGACAACGGTGGCCTTTTCACCACGCATCACGTAGTGGACACCCACGTGAAGGGGAAGGCCCTCTCAGTGGTGTACACGAACAATCCGGTCTCGGTGGAGAGCTCCAGCCAAACTATGGAGAAGTTCCTTGCCGAGGACAAGTACCGAGTGGTCGGCTTCGACCTCGAGTACACCATGGCGCATGCCGGGCACGATCAGAAGGTTGTCTTCGCCCATTTGTGCTTGCGACATGATGTCCTTGTCTACCACTACCACCTTGCCACAAGGCCCTGCGAGCGTTTCTCCAGGTTTATCAACAGCTCTGACTACAGTTTCGCTACGATGGACACCACCAACGATCTAAAAGCGCTCAAGGTTTCAGGCTTGAAATTCCCGAATCTTTTCAACATCCAGGACCACTACAAGGTCTGGGGGAGCGACAACAACAAACTGAACTCCCTGGTTGACCTCGCCTCGGTCATCATTGACCCCTACTACACGAAGATGAAGAAAGAGAGCAAGAAGGACAAGAATGCCTGACGCAGTATTTGGCATGAGAGACTGGATGAAGAACACGTCAAGTACGCGGCCAACGACGCGTACACAAGCTACGAGATGTACAGGCGGATATTTGACATGAGTAATTGTCTTCTTCCTGCCCCAGACGAGGGATCGAGCCACATAGGAGTGGTGGGAGCGTCACAAGAAGTAGTTGACTAGACGATCGTTTCTCCTACTTGAGAATGCATGCAATTGTTGATTGAGGTGTGTGCGAATGATCTGTATAGTCACTTATGGAATTGGATGTTTATTTCAGTTATATATATATATATACATGTTATTCTACTGTAGATAGAGCAAACCAAACGGCTTATTAGCAGCAATCGTCTGTGTTATTATTGGTCTTCGCACACATTTCTGATTACATACATGTTTGCCGCGTATCACACACATCTTGTTCAGTTGAACCATTTCCATTGTGTTTCCTAATCACACATAGTTCATCCTAGTGAACCGTATGCTGTATATCGCACACGCCTTCATCTGGCTGCTCGTTTCTTTTGTTCCTCCTCATCCCAAAGAGCTAATTCAACTAAACCGTATGCCCTGCATCGCACACGCAACTAAAATATGAACCATGTTTGATGCATCCGTCATCACAAACGTTTTGCACCTTTTTTGACAGTTTTTACACCACCGTTTGCGATTATGGCATCGCACATAGTTTCGTCGAAGGGTCTCTGATCGTAGTGTCGCGTTTGGACCATCCTGCAGCAGTGTAACTTAGCAAGAACAATATAAGATAAATTCATAGGCATTGGATCGGTGATTTGTTGGATGATATTCATCATGTGACAGTCATAACCTAGGGCGATACGACACTAGCTCAAGTTCATAAATATAATGTAGGCATGTATTCCGTAAATAGTCATATGTGCTTATGGAAAGAACTTGCATGACATCTTTTGTCCTACCCTCCCATGGCAGCGGGGTCCAATTGGAAACTAAGGGATATTAAGGCCTCCTTTTAATAGAGAACCGGAACAAAGCATTAACACACGGTGAATACATGAACTCCTCAAACTATGGTCATCACCGGGAGTGGTCCCGCCTATTGTCACCCCGGGGTTGCCGGATCATAACACGTAGTAGGTGACTATAACTTGCAAGATCGGATCTAGAACATGGATATAATGGTGATAACATAAACGGTTCAGATCTAGAATCATGGCACCCGGGCCCAAAGTGATAATAATTAAGCATGACAAAGTCATAGCAACATCAATCTCAGAACATAGTGGATACTAGGGATCAAGCCCTAACAAAAATAACTAGATTACATGATGAATCTCATCCAACTCCTCACCGACCAGCGAGCCTACAGAAGAATTACTCACTCCCGGTGGGGAGCATCATGGAATTGGCGATGGAGAAGGGTTGGTGATGACGAAGAATGAAGATCCCCCTCTCCGGGGCCCCAAACGGACTCCAGATGTGGCCTCCCGATGATGAACATGAGGCGACGGCGGCTCCATCTCGTGGATCATGATAATTCTTTCTCCCTGATTTTTTTCTAGAAATATAGGATTTTATATCATCGGTTTCAGGGTCTCTGGGCCACCAGGTGGGGACAACCCACCTAGGCGCGCCTGGGGGGCAGGCGGGCCCTGGTGGGTTGTGCCCACCCAGGTGCCCCCTCAGGTGACTCTTGACTCCAGAAATTCTCTTTTACTGTATAAAAAATCCTCGCAAAGTTTCGTTCCATTCCCAGAACTTTTATTTCTGCACAAAAACAACACCATGGTAGTTCTGCTGAAAACAACATCAATCCGGGGTTAGTTTCATTCAAATCATGCAAATTGGAGTACAAAATAAGAGGAAAAGCGTTAGCAAAAGTAGAAACGTTGAAGACATATCATACTTCCTTCGGCGCCGCATTGCACCGCCTCAAGAGAGGGACAAGTTTGCTTGGGAGTACAAGAATTCTGCTGACAGGATGCGACTGTAGCTAGACCCCACCAAGAACCTGACGGTATAGGGACATGGCTGGCTGTGCGAACAATTGTGTGGAAATCTTGGGCCATTCCATCTGCCGGCAAAGGTTGTCCCCCTACAATGGATGATGTTGGCGTTCTAGGAACGGGGGTCCCCAGACGTGCCTGCCTACGGCCCGCGGCGTGGCTCCACCAGCGGCCCTGTACGGCCCATCCTCACCAGCAAACATTCAAGACCCTCGCGAGGGGGACGACGCAAGACCTCCTCAGAGGCGACCTCACCAGGCTGGCTCGCAAGGGGCGGAGAGATCAAGGCAAGGCGAACCTCGCGAGGTTCCAATGACGCAAGCCATGACGATCAAGACCAGACGGGCGCCAGCACACACAGTGTCCTCGTTTCCTCTTTGGTGCTAAGGAGGCAAGCGCAGGCGAGGAGTTCCAAGGCATCAGGCAAAGGTTTCCATATCGGTGTAACAAGACCAAGACCAGCATGATGGCAGGATGGAGGTCACCATGGAGCCCAAGACAACGTCACCACCAGAGCCTTTGGCAGGCGAAGACTACTTTTGTCAGGATAGCTTGTACTAGTTGTCCCCCTTCAAATTGGCCGTTGTGGGATCCCTTCTTGCTCAATATTTGGGAAGAGGACCAGGGCCTCTATAAATAGAACTAGCCACCACAATAACTAGGGATGGTGGGGGGTCTGGGATTGGACCTTGGATCGGAGCCATTCCATCCTTAGCCTCACACAAGTTCACCATGCACAAGAACACCTCTCCTCAAGAGGCTGTTCTTCCCTTGTAAACTGTTCATCCTCCGCCTAAGAGACAATCCATCACACCACACTAGAGTAGGGTATTACACGACAACGGTGGCCTGAACCAGTATAAATCTTGCGTCTCATGTTCTTTGGGTCCGTCTAGCTAGGCCGTGAGATCATGGAGTGTGCTAGATAGAGAGGGGGGAGATCTTCATGCGCACCCCGGTGCTCGAACCTCAAGGGTTTTGCCGGAACCCAAAATCCGACATTTGGCCCGCCAGGTAGGAGTGCGCCAAAGCTTCGCCCCTCGACGGCCTCGCCTCTCTGACCAACTCTCATGGACGCCGCCTCTTCCCCGATTAGATTGACAGGCGCCCTCCGCAACGCCGGGGGTTCCGGGCCTTCACCCCCGCCTTGCGGCGGGTCCAGTGGCTGCACAAGTTCAAGCTGGAGATGCCGCCCCGTTACAATGGTGTGGTGGATTCGGCGGCCTTTCTGCTGGCGTACGAGGAGGCTATCTTGGAGGCCGGGGGTGACGACAAGATCATGGACAACTAGTTCCCGATGGCCCTCGCCGGCGTGCCGTGCGCCTGGCTCCTCCATCTGCCAGAATCTTCCATGGCCTCTTGGGAGGAGATGCGCGACCTCTTCATCATGCACTTTGGGGGACCAGCACCCCCGGTCATCACGGCTCTCCTCGGTGGCTCGCAGGCGCCACCCTCGGACCGTCATATCAAACCGTTCTTTCGCCAGATCGGTGCCGCCACCACACGATAGGGGGCTCCCCCGGGGTGGGCGGCGCCCAAAGCCGACCTAATCTTCGACTTAGGAGACCACCCATTCAACACCATCAGTTCGGGTGTGCTTCCGATGCTTTGCACGCCGACCATATGTAGTGTAGCCGTCACCAAGACCCTCATCAACGGCGGTGCCGACCCCAACGTTCTCTCTATGGAGGCCTTTAGTCTCCTTCACGTACCGCTTGATCGGCTCCGCCCCAGCCAGTCCTTCTCCAAAGTCGGCGGCGGGTCCTCCAACCCCCTGGGGCAAATCCGTCTCCCCATGAATTTCAGCACGTGCGACAACTACCGCACCGAGCGAATCGACTTCGACATCTCCCACATCGATTTGCCGTATAACGCCATCCTCGGGTACCCGGCGCTGGCCCAGTTCATGGAGGCGACCCATCCTGCCTACAACCTCATGAAGATGCCAGGTAGCAATGGCGTCCTTAACGTGGCCAGGGACACCAAGGAAGCTGTGGCGGCCCTCAAGCTAGCCTTCAGGGCCACGGCGGCAGCCTTGCCCGGCTGTCAAGGTCGTGCCCAGGGACAAGGGTGCTGCGCCGACCAAGAAGAAGCAGATGTTCACCCAAGGTCAAGCAAAGACGAAGCAGATACCAGTCGACGTGGACGGGGCCTCTGGCACTACCTTTATCATAGGCACCGACCTTGACCCAGATCAAGAGAAGGAGTTGGTGGGCTTCCTGCGAGCGAACAAGGAAGTATTCGCCTGGGAGCCCAAGTAGCTAGTTGGGATCCCGAGAGGAGTAATTGAACATCATATGATGGTGTGCCCCAATGTGCGCCCTGTGAAGCAGTCCTTCATCGTTTAGGAAACCAGCAAGCTGGAGGCAGCAGGTGTCATTCGCGAGGTCCGGTACCTGGAGTGGCTAGCAAACCCAGTCGTTGTGCCGAAGAAAGGAGGAAAGGAACGCATGTGTGTCGACTTCACCAACCTCAACAAGGCTTGCCCTCAAGACCCGTTTCCGCTGCTGCGCATCGACCAGATTGTTGACTCCACCGCAGAGTGTGACCTATTGTGCTTCCTGGATGCGTTCTCAGGATACCACCATATCAAGATGGCAGTGGAAGATGTGGAGAAGATAGCTTTCTTAACCCCATGTGGGGTATACTGCTAGACTTGCATGCCATTCGGGCTGCGCAACGCAGAAGCAACCTTCCAGCGGCTGATGCACATCGCCCTAGGGCGGCAGCTTGGGAGGAACGTTGAGGCCTACGTCGACGACATTGTGGTAAAGTCTCGGGAAGCAAGAACTTTGATTCAGGACTTGGAGGAGACCTTCGTGAGCCCGCGCCAGGTGGAACTGCGGCTCAATCCGGAGAAGTGCGTGTTTGGTGTCCCTTCGGGCAAGCTGCTAGGTTTCCTCGTGTCTCACAGGGGGATCGAGGCCAACCCGGAGAAGGTCAAGGCAATCGAAGACATGAGCCCACCACAAAACCTCAGGGAAATACAGAAGCTTGCAGGCTGCGTGACTTCGCTGGGGCACTTCATCTCCTTGTTGGGGGAGCATGCCTTGCCGTTCTTCAAGCTGATGAAGAAGAAGGGTCCATTAGAGTGGACCCCCGAGGCCGACCTAGCATTTCAAGACCTCAAGAGATACTTGACCAGCCCGCCGGTGATGGTGGCGCCTCGTCCTCGCGAGCCCTTTGTACTCTACCTGTCTGCCACACCCCATTCCGCTAGCGCGGCGCTGGTGGCCCTCAGAGAGGAGCCCCAAGTATCTCGCGAGCCCTTTGTACTCTACCTGTCTGCCACACCCCATTCCGCTAGCGCGGCGAGGGTCTTGAATGTTTGCTGGTCTTTGAGGAATTTGAGGAATTGAGTTGATGTTCTTCGCAATCTCTTCAACCGCTTCAAAAGACTCAACAATGAAAATGTTCAACAAACCTTAGATCGCCTCACTGACATCTCAAATGAGCTTCAAGCACTTGGTGCCACTGACATCACCGACCATGATGTGGTGAAGAAATTGTTGAGATCGCTTGATT
The DNA here is from genome assembly GCF_003073215.2 of Triticum urartu. NCBI lineage: Eukaryota > Viridiplantae > Streptophyta > Magnoliopsida > Poales > Poaceae > Triticum > Triticum urartu. The sequence goes on from NC_053028.1 coordinate 423,180,233, forward strand.
CGTCATTTGACACTCTGGCATTGATGATACAAGAACGTGCTGATTACAAGTCACTTGATCCCACTGATATTCTCGAAAGGCTAAATACTCATGAGTTCCAACTTGCTGAAAAGAGAGATCTCTATGGTTCAAGCTATGGCAGAACACGTGCACTGAAGGCCAAGGCATTATCTGAGTACGGAGATGAAGACTCTGGTAGCAGCCTTGGTGATCGTGAAGAACTAAGCCATGATCTGGCTCTGCTTGTGAAGAAGTTCCAAAAGTTCTCAAGACATGGTCGCCTTGGAAGACCCTCAAGGAGCAGTGATTCCTCATCCAGTGACTACAAGTGGAGGCTCTGCCACAAATGCAAGAAGCCTGGACATTACATTCAAGATTGTCCTCAATGGGAAAAGGAATCAAAGAAGAAGAAATACAAGGATTACAGTTCTGATGATGCGAAGAAAAAGAAGAAATCCACAAAATCCTCATCATCAAAATCCTCAAGGCCTTCATATCACAAGAAGAGCAGCTCCAAGAAGGCCAGGGCATTCATTGGCAAGGAAATGGACTCTGAGGCTGAATCTGAAGAAAATGAGGAAGAGAAGTCATCTGAGGAGTCCGAATCCGGAGTGGCGAGCCTAGCTCGTGCTACTGCATTCGTCAGCAAGTCTATCTTCAACACTAAAGAAAATTACCTCACCAACAAAGCTAATGAAGGGGATGATGACTACGCTCCCACCTATTGCTTCATGGAAAAGGGTGCCAAGGTACTCAAATATACCTCATCTGAATCAAGTGAGAATGAATCTGATGAAAACCTTAAGCCCAGCTATTCTAAACTTGCTAAGATTGCTGTAAAACAACAAAGGGCTTTAGAAAAGGTTCAAAAAATGCTAGACAAAAGTGATGATATGTTGGGTGAAGAAATGGATCGCACTAAAGCCTTGACTGAAAATCTTCAGAGATTTCACACTAGGTTTGACAATCTTCAAAGTCATCATAACACTCTCTTATCCGATCATGAGAAGCTTTCTTATGAATTTCTTCAAATAAAGCAAGATCTTGAAAAGCTAAGAGTGAGTTATGAAGATCTTCAGAAGGAGCATGATTCATTACTTGCTCAACATATCAGCGCTTCTCAGGAAGAATTTGTTCCTCCATGTTTGAAATGCATTGAACGTGAAACTGCTAATTCTTCACCTGAATTGTAACATCCCAAATTTTCAATTTGGAATGTTATACATAGATCACCCATGCATATCATGACTTATTGCATTTCAGTTCTGCAATCATCGTAATCCTAAGCAACTCAAGGACCCACGGAGAGAGTTGGGGATTTTCCTGTTTTCATATTTGATTTTTATCAAATAATGAAACGAGGATTTTGATTTTAATAATTTTTCTCTCCGAAATATTTCATATTAAATCAAATGAGTGGAGATAATATGACTTCTCCGAAATAATTGAAATATTGGAGGAAAAAATATGAAAACCATTTATTGGATTTTATTTGGTTTTATTCGGATTTTATTTGCATTAGAAAAATTGCATGTTTTCAAAATTGCATTTTAGGGCCAAGAAAATGTTCAACTTGCCATAAATATTTTATTTAGACGGTGAAAATTTGTTTTGGCATTTTTAGATTTTTATTTATTTTTCTAGGATTTTTCTTCTGTCAGCGGAATTATTTAAAAAAATATCTCGCGCCCGACTGGGCCTAAGGCCAGCCGAGCCAGGCCGGCCCGAGCCGCCACCGCCTCGCGCGCGCGCACCGCCGACCCGGACTCCAAGTCCGAGCCGGACTCCCCGCCGCCACCGCTGCCTTGCCCCCTCCCCCAAGCAGCCGCCGCCCCCTCCCCTTTAAATATCGCCGCCCCCCTGGAGCCCAAGTCGCTGCCGCCCGCAGCCCCTCGCCCCGCCGCCTGCAGCCGCCCACGCCGCCGCCAGGAGCTGCCGCCGCAACACGCCGCCGCCGCAGCCCCACCACCCCCCGCCGCCCCGTCACCGCACCGGAGACCCGCTGGAGCCGAGCCAAGGTAGCCCTCGCACCGCCCCGGTTTTCTAAAGAAAAACCGTTCGGGTTTTTTTAGAAACCCTAGTTTTCGTTTTTTTAAATAGATCGGTTTTTCTCCGGTTTATTTATTTAGCGAGCGTTCGCTCGTTCATTCATTTTAACGAACGCGTTCTTCGTTTAGATCCAGATAACGAACGTTCGTTCGTCATTTTTCTTTTTCTCGGTTTTATTCTGCGATTTTTTCTGATCGTGATTTCGGATCCGATCTTAATTTCTGATTTTCTTCTCGCTCGTTTATCGGAATCAGGCGATTCAAGCGCCTGGAGTTTCGTCTCGAACCCCTCTTTCCGTTTAATCAACTCAAACAAGTTTTTGTTACTGTAAAATTTGGCCTAGTTTCAGATTAATAAACGAAGCTTCTTTCTTTCGCCGTTTGACTTTCATTGCTCCGTTTGATTTGATTCTTTTTGCGTACCGGAGTTCTTAAGTTGAACTTTCTGGTCAACCTCTCTTATTTGAGTTTTGTTGGTGCATCGTTGCTTGTTACTTATGTATGTTATTGTTTGCTTGGGATAGAATTCCCGGAGTGTGAGGCGTGTTACTACGAGTCTCTAGGATTCGCGGATCGTCAGCTAGGCAAGTAACACTTTGATCATATCCCATTATTACCCAGTTGTTATGCATTAGTTCCAATCCTCAAACATTGCATGATTAGGATATCATTAACTTGGGGGTTGGGAAGTAGTTGCTGAGGTAGAACCTATTGCCCTGTTATATTCAAACCCTTGGGAGTTACTTCTACGTATTGCTTATATTGCTATGCTATGCTCGTAGACGTGGTTTGGGTTTGAGTGAAATTCATGTCAGATGTGAGATTGTTAATTAATGGTTCAACTTAAGGTGGCAACTTAATCAAACAACTGGGTGGATTGAGGCACCTGGGGGACCCAGTGTTGTCTGTTTTTTTGGAAATCCCGGGGTGCCCGTGTGATCTTCCTATGGACCGCCACCGAGGCTCAAAGGGAACTGAGATGATTCATGCTAGACACTTCCATGTGCAGCCATAAGCTATTATGGGCTCTAGCATAGTTGAGTAGTTACGTGAAGCTCTTGAAGAGGTAGATCAGCAGGTAGTGGGTTTTTTGTAGGTTCGGTATGGTCTACTCGGAGTAGAGAGTTAACGTTCCCGAAAGACCGTGTCTCGGTCATCCGTTTCTCAAATGCCATGTAGTGCGAGAAATCCAACGGAGGCGATCGAGTCTTGTGGGGAAAAGTGCGCAAACCTCTGCAGAGTGTACAATCTAATCATGGTTAGCCGTGTCCCCGGTTATGGACAAGTCTTGAGTATCTAGTACTTGGGTTATCACATGTATCTCACCATGTTTAATTAATACTGTTGGGTTGTTAACCACTTTAATTGGGATTGAGTTGGGGTTACCTTCTCAATGATGTTTCAACCACCATGATAGTTAAATTAGAATCTATTCCTTTGTTGTAGGAAAAAATTGGCTTTTTGCAAAACTATAACCATAGAGCTTTCCACCAGCCAAATATGCATGTAGTGATAGCATTAGTCCGTTGCTGCTCTACTATGTTATATTGCCAGCATATTCCATGTGCTGACCCGTTTTCGGGCTGCAACGTATTATGTTGCAGACTTTTCAGACGAGGAGTAAGGTTCGTTAGGTTGTTGTTGTGCAGCTAAGCTATGCCGTTGGAGTTGATGGACCCACCTTATCTTTCGAGCCTTCCGCTGTTATCGCATTAGATGGCCTTAAGCCATATCCGTGTAATAAGTTCTCTTCGGAGACATTCGATGTAATAAGTGTGTGATTGCTACTCTGTTATAAATCCTTCAAGTACTGTGTGTGTCAGCATTACCGATCCAGGGATGACACTGAAGCACAGAGACTTGACCATGTGAGGTCGGGTCGCTACATGAATGTTCAAATGCTGCTAATGTTTCAAATTCTTCACATGCCTCTGCTATCACTAATTCCTCATCTGAGGACTTTGCTTGTATCACTGACGATGCAGGGCTGAAGGAATTGTACATGACAGGCATGTACAAAAGCCTCAAAGGGCATCAGGCTCTTTGTGATGTGCTTAAAAAGCAGATCCTCAACAGGAACCCTAGGAAAGAGGGTATTGCCTTTGAGAGGAAACTCAATGCTGATGGTACATATTGGAAGCCTGAGCAGTACCCCAAAACTACATGGGTTGCTGCAAAGGGACCTCCAGTTGATCCATCTAACTTATCTGAATTTACATGTGAATCTCCTCGTTCTGGTGACGAGTCATTTGACTCCAACTATAAACTATTCAAAAATCAGAATGGTGAAGTATTTGCTAGATATGTTGGCACTAACTGCAGGATCGGCTCCCCTATGAAGAAAATCTGGGTTCCCAAAAGATGCCTTGAAAATCTTTGGGTGAATGTCATCATGATGCCACCTGCGAAGAATAGGAACCCCAGATCAAATTCTTCATACGTACTAAACTCCTCACATGGATCAAATTCCTCAAAAGGATCAAAGTCCTGATATGAACATCATCGTGCTAACTCGTCTGTTTCGCAGGGAAGATCTAAGGATTATGGATATGTGCATTATTCTTCAAATTATTATGTCCATAAGTCCTTGAAGAATTTCTCTGCTTACTCTTATGCTTATTCTAACCCCTCTTATGTGAAACGAAATGGACTGCCTTCTATGCCATCCTTCTCGTATGGAGCTCGCAGAATGATGAACTCTTTATCACCCCTTCAGATGTGGGTGGTGAAGAAAAAGAACTAATCTCGTCTGCAAGGTCAGGTCTCCAGACGTACGTAATTGTCTGAAGAATTTGCTGGAGACCTGAGCATGCCTGATAGGACGCAGGCTAATCATGAAGAAATGAACTTTCATTTCTCACGTCCTCATATTGCTTTATCTGTTCTTTTGCTTGATGAAATTGATCTGATGAATTGATGTCATATTCTTCACTGATGAAGTATATGAGTTTGTAAGATGCACTAATTCATCTGCAGGATGATCAACCCAAAGCCACTGAGTGGGTCCTCGATAGTGGATGTACAAACCACATGACTGGTGACAAGAATCTATTGATGGATGCTCCATTATCTCCGTTGCATCTGAAGAATATCATCTTTGCTGACAAAGGCAAAAGTACGGTATTGGGTCTAGGTAAGGTTGCGATCACAAAGGATTGACACATGGACAAAGTGATGCTTGTTGACTCCTTAGGATACAACCTTATGTCTGTCTCAATGCTTTATGATCTTGATATGGTTGTTGTCTTTGGCAAGTACCGTTGTGTTGTGGTTATGGAAGCTGACAATTCCAAAGCATTCGAAGGCTTTAGGAGAGGAGACCTGTATATTGTTGATTTCTCTACAGGATCACAACCAGCCGTGTGCTTACTTGCAAAAGCTTCAGAAGGCTGGCTCTGGCATCGACGACTTGGTCATGCAGGCATGAGGAATTTGCACACGCTTGCGAAGAAGAAGCATGTCATTGGCATTGAGAATGTGAAATTCCTCAAGGATCACTTATGCGGAGCCTCTGAAGCTGGAAAGATGACCAAGGCCAAGCATCCAGCGAAGACTATCATGACCACTACTCGCCCATTTGAATTTCTTCACACGGATCTCTTCGGTCCTAATCATTATTCTGCTATTTCAAATGAAGCATCTCAATATGGCTTTGTTATTATTGATGACTACTCTTGTTATACATGGGTACACCTTGTTACTTACAAACATGAAGTGTAGGAGGTCTTCAAACAATTTTCCTCGAGGGCTTCAACCAACTTTGGTGTTAAGATCAAGCACATCAGAAGTGACAATGGCACTGAGTTCAAGAATTCTAGTCTCGATGACTACCTTGATGAACATGGTATTAGTCATGAGTTATCTGCTCCTAATACTCCTCAGCAGAACGGCGTCGTGGAGCGCAAGAACAGGACTCTTGCTGAGATGGCTCGCACTATGCTTGATGAATACAAAACGTCTCGTCGGTTCTAGACTGAGGCAATTGATACTGCATGCCACATCATCAACAGAGTATATCTTCACAAATTCTTCAAGAAGACTGCCTATGAACTCCTCACTGATAGGAAACCCAATGTAAGTTATTTCAAAGTCTTCGGTGCTTAATGTTGGATAAGAGATCCTCATCACAAATCAAAATTTGCACCGAAAGTACATGAAGGTTTTATGCTTGGTTAGGGAAAGGACTCGCACACCTACAGAGTCTTCAACAACGTTCTTCACAAGGTTGTTGAAACTGTAGATGTGCGGTTCGATGAAACTAATGGCTCTAAAAGAGAGCACCTACCTACTGTGATAGATGAACCAGCACCTGAGGAAACTATCAAGTTCAAGGCTACTGAGTATGTCATTCCCACTGAAGAATCTGCTAAAGAATTCATTCCAGAACATGAAGAACGTCGAGCTAATGCACCTGAAGAAAATACTGAAGAAAATGGTGATGAAGAGAATGCTGATCAAATTCTTCAAGGGCAACAAGCTCATCCTCGCATTGCAAAAGAAGTGCAAGTTGAAAAGATCATCAATGACATCAAAGCGCCAGGTCCTCTCACACGCTCAAAAGCTTCACATTTGTCTAACTTTTGTGGGCACTATGCTTTTGTCTCTATTACAGAGCCCACTAAGGTAGATGAAGCATTTCTGGAGCCTGAGTGGATTCAGGCCATGCAAGAAGAATTACATCAGTTCGAGCTCAACAATGTCTAGGAACTGGTCAAACGTCCAGATCCTTGCAAGCACAATATCATCGGCACAAAGTGGATCTACCGCAACAAGCCAGATGAAAATGGCCTTGTGGTGAGGAATAAGGCACGGCTTGTAGCTCAAGGCTACACACAGGTTGAAGGAATTGATTTCGATGAAACTTTTGCACCTGTTGCTAGACTTGAGGCTATTCGCATATTACTTGCTTATGCTAACCATCATGATATCACTTTATATCAAATGGATGTGAAAAGTGCATTCCTCAATAGTAAGCTTGAGGAAGAAGTATATGTTGCTCAACCCCCAGGTTTTGAAGATCCAAAGAATCCTGACAAAGTCTTCAGACTCAACAAGGCCCTCTATGGCCTCAAGCAAGCCCCACGGGCGTGGTATGATACTTTGAAGGAATTCCTCATGATGAAAGGCTTCAAACCCGGTTCACTCGACCCTACTCTTTTCATTAAATCTTATGATGGTGAATTGTTTGTGTGCCAAATATATGTTGATGATATTATCTTTGGCTGTACTGACCAACGTTATAGTGATGAATTTTCCTATATGATGAGTGAAGAATATCAAATGTCTATGATGGGAGAGCTGAAATTCTTCTTAGGACTTCAAATTCGTCAACAACGCAATGGCATATTTATATCTCAGGAGAAATACCTCAAGGATGTACTGAGGAAATTCGGCATGCAAGATTGCAAAGGCGTCAAAATTCCTATGCCCACAAATGGCCATCTGTGCACTGATAAAAATGGTATTGACTTTGATCATAAGGTATACCGCTCCATGATTGGTTCTTTATTGTACTTATGTGCATCTAGGCCAGATATAATGCTTAGTGTTTGCATGTGTGCCCGATTTCAAGCTGCACCGAAGGAATCACACCATAAGGCTGTGAAACATATTCTTCGATATCTAGCTCACACACCAACACTTGGATTATGGTACCCCAAGGGCTCGGCTTTTGATCTCATTGGATATTCTGACTCTGACTATGCTGGTGATCGTGTGGACCGCAAGTCAACATCTAGTACATGTCATTTCCTCAGACGATCTTTGGTCTGTTGGTCCTCGAAGAAACAGAACTGCGTATCACTATCTACTGCTGAAGTTGAGTATATTGCCGCTGGTTCTTGCTGTGCCCAATTGCTATGGATGAAGCAAACTCTCAAGGACTACAGCGTCAACATGAAGAATGTGCCTCTCTACTGTGACAATGAGAGTGCCATCAAGATTGCTCACAACCCAATTCAGCACTTGAAGACAAAGCACATTTAGATTTGTCATCATTTTCTTCATGATCATGTGTTGAAGGGCGACATTTCTATTGAGCATGTGAAGACTGAAGAACAGCTAGCCGATATCTTCACAAAGCCCTTGGATGAGAAGAGATTTAGCAAGTTGTGGTGTGAGCTAAATATCCTAGAATCTTCGAATGTTCTTTGAAAAGGACACTCATCCTAACACTTATGCAAAATTGATGACTTAGATGTGCAACACATGAAGAAACGTTTTTCTTCAATTCAATGAAGAACAACACTCTTAGTGTGAAGAAATTAACGAAGAATTTGATTCTCAGAACCCTACGATAATTGTACGCGGTGTCTGAAATCATCATTCTTATACGGTGGGTCACGCCACCACCAAAAGTTGAAATTCCTCAATTATTCATATTCTTCAACTTTGCATTGTCTTCACTGCTTCTGTCATTTTTCTTCATTGACTATATATATATATATATAAGTTTATGTCCTCTACAACATTCACTTATTGCTAATTCTTCAAGTTGGTTTTTCTGCTAAGTGAATGTGATTGGACCCTTCCCCCTCTATGCTATACTCAACCCAATCAATTCACAAATTCTTCATGTGCGTTCTATTTGAAACTCGTTCAAAAACTTCACCGTGTCCTTGTCAGCTGAAGAAATTGCAAACGGAACTTTAAAACCTATCTTATCTAAATTTTCGGCTTTGCCGCTCAAACCGTTCCGCATCCCACGTTATACTTATCCACTCACCCACGATCTAACATGATCTCCACCTCTCACTACGTGGGTGACACCTGTCATGCGAATGAGAAGGGTCAGGGGCACGTTCGTCCAATTTCTTCGGGCGAGCAGTTTTTCACCGTGGCTATAAATATCCCTCCGTCCCTTCCTCACTTCTTTTACTCAGCTCGACCTCTCTCTCCAGCTTGAGCTTCTCAAACCCTAGCGCCGCCGCTACTTCATCACCACCGGTGAAGAAGAGCTTCACTGCCTCGACCTCGTCGCCGACGTACTTGCGCTGACTGCGGAAATCTTCACTCCACCGCCGCCATAGCCGTCTTCCTCCACCAAGTTAGGGCGTGGAAGATCTGCACAGACGAACTTCACATCTCCTCACTCCAGTTCGTCGTGTTCTTCGTCCAGGGTAATTAAAAGTTACTTTTACTACCCTCGTTGAGTCGAATGATTATCTTCAAAGGTGTTTTTCTTCATCGATTCACACACTAAACACCTCACAAGTCATATGTTCTTGATTCGTTTCTCTAAGCCATGTTTTTCTTCAAGATTCCTCAAATGTGTGGATTTTTAATCTACACATCTCTGGAACCTAAGACAAAGAACGCTTAGTGAAATTCTTCAAGACTCATCTGGTCAAATTCCTCAAACTTGTTCTTTTTACAAAACCTTCTGAGAACGCATATGACCTCTCCAAATTCCTCACAACTATACTCTATTCATAGGTACACATGTCAGCTGCTGAATCACTAGGTTCTCATCAACTTAACTCATTTGTAGCGTTCCTCGAAGAAAAGTTACATTCTTCTTCAGAGAATTCGATTGTTCAAATTCCTCAACTGAAGAAAATGGCTGATGGTAAACGGCCACAGAAAGGAGGAAAGAAGCCTGAGGTTATGACTTCTTTTGAGATCCCTGATGACATCTATGCAGGGTACTACACACCTGCTGAGGAAGATAAAAATCAGAGCAAGGTGCGCACTCAGAAAATAGAAAGGAGATGGGGAAGAGAGTGGAGGGAGTACAGGTGTGTAACTCCAAAGTACATGAAGAAATTCGCACTCAATCCTCCATGCCCAAGAGCTCCATTGGCACCTGGCCAAATCGCTGATCCCACCAGCCTCAAGCGCGGTGAGGACTATCCTGATGAATGGGCAAAGCACCAAGCCAAGTTGGCTAAGCAAGCCAAAGAAGCAGTGAGGAAATTCAATGAAGACTCTGCTGCTGCTGCTGCCTCTGCTGAGGCCTTTGCTGTCAAGCCAAAGAAGGCTATGTCAAAGAAGCTTGCGCGCAAGCCAAGTGCTTCACCAACAATGCCCTCAAGGACAAGTTCCTCAGCAATGCCCTCACGGCCAGAATCCTCAAAGCCCTCACGACCAATTCCTCATGTTGCTCCTGTTCCTCCAAAGTCCTCAGCTCCTCCGCCAAAGCCCTCAGCTATTCTGACTAAATCCTCAGCACCTGTGCATCTCGCCTCGTGCAAAAGGACTGCAGGCATCTCCATTGCCTCAGGTGTCTCAGCTAGTTCCTTAGCTGCACCAAGTTCCTCAGCTGGCCCCTCACTGCTGAAGACAAAGGCCACTGCTGGACGAGGTCCTCGCCCAAGTTCTCAGAAGAAACAAGTCACTTTCCAAGTGTCGTCTGAAGAAGACAAAGCTGATGATGATGAACTTGCAGAAATCATCAGAGACATGCAAGTCAGGGCCGCTAGAGCCAAAGGAACAGAGGTGCCACTGTTTTTGGATCCCAAGTTGATCCTCGACTACATTTATGTTTGGCACAAGGACCCCAACACTCCCATGCCTGACTTCAAGCTGACTCCTGGCCAGAGTCACATGCTGACCCACTTCATTCAAGAAGAAAAGTGGAAATTTGAGAAGGTCAGGTAGATCAAGAAAGCACAGTACAAGAAAGAGCGCTATCTGAAGAAAAATGTTGTCTCTATGACAACTGAAGAACTTGTCACTATTCAGACTAAGATCAAGAAACTCAGTGATGGCTTTGACGCATATCGCGCTGATTGGCTTGGAGCCAAGGTTCGTTTTGTGAAACTTGCGGATAACTTCACTTCCAATGTTGCAGCCCCAACGCAACAGGAAATTCCTCAGGCTGAAGCATCTACTCAGCCTACTGAAGAAAATGCTAGCACCGTTGATGACAATTAGGCTGCTGAAGAAAATGTGAGTTCCAGGGCTGATGACTGCATTCCAGCCGCTGAAGAAATTGCCAGGGCACCCACTAGTGGTGCGTCTGAAGAAAATGAAGAACTTAGGGCAACTGCATCAGTTGTGCCTGAAGAAAAATCAACCAGATTCCTCAGCTGCTCCTGCACCAACTTCAACTCCAATCCTTCCATCCGCATCAGATGTGAAGAAGACCAAGGCTGCAGAGCATGCTGTAGTGAAGAAAAGGAAAGCATCAGCTGCTTCAGATTCTTCCACTCCGAAGAAAATGAAGCCTATGACAAGTTCATTTGCAAATCCCATTGATGTTGTTCCCATCTCAACCAGGCCATCAAAGGACCTTGTTCCTTTTGATGAAGAATATGTGATCCCCAGCGGATCAGATGAAGAAACTCCTTATGCTGCTTCGTCAGAGCAGATTGATGAAGAAATTGAAGTGGATGCGATACCTTCAACACCTATCATCTCCTCGCCCATGCCTCAGTTCACAGCTAAAGAGGCTGGTGTTGAAGAAATGGAAGATGAAGATGTGGACGTTGGCTGCTCCACACCTGTAATCAGTGATGAATTCTGGGACAGTCAACATCCAAACTCTCCAATGTTCACACCGCTGCAGCAAATACCTCAGTCGCCTACACCAACTGTTCAAATGGGCTCTGAAGAAACTCATCCCACTGCATCTGTCCATGAGGAAATTCCTGCCACTAGCACTGAAGAAACTGTTGCTGCTGAACAACCAACGACGCAGACTGCCACTGAGGAGGAACCAGAAATTCCTTAGCCTGAAGAACCTGAGATTGAGATTCCTGAGGTCGTGATGCAACTCACTGACACTCCTCTGCCGAAGCCAAAGGATCTATTCTCACGCAAGCAGAAGTGCAAGGCTGATGATTTCTTCGGCGAGCGTGTATTCTTCGAAGATTACAACCCATATAACTCTGCTCGCATTAGGAAGAGGCGTTTCTGGACTGCTAGTCCAGCCAATTTCTATTCCTCGGTGTTGTTCAACAAGGAGAAAATCTTCTACCATGAGCATATTCCTCACGTGGATATGGCATCTCTGTCGTGCTTCGCACCAGTCCTCAGTGTTCTTCACGATGCTGGACTGCTAAACTTTTGCTCCGACATCTGCGATTGGAATGAAGAACTGATTCTTCAATTCTATGCAACGCTGCACATCAGCGGAGATGCTGAAGATGTGAATTCATGGGTGCTGGATTGGATGTCTGAAAACACTCACTACACTGCACCAGCCTCTGAATTGATTCGTGCTCTACCACTCAGTCCTCCCCTTGAAGAAGCTTGCTACATCTACAGTTAACCTGAGCTCACACATCATTACATGCAGGTGCTGATGAAATCTTTGAAGCCAGGTCAAGCACCAGAAACCAAATTCCTCATGAAGGAATTGCTGTACGTGCCCAGAACTGTCTATCGTATTCTTACGAGGAAAATCAGTCCTATCAAAGGCCATGACTCATCTGATGAGGAAATTGTTGGAATCATGAAGACTCTGGTATTCAACATCGTTCATGGCATTCCTGTCAATTATCACGATTTCTTCATGAGGACTATGGCAAATGTTGCACTGTCTCCGTTTGAGCTGAAGCCTTATGCACCTTGGACTATGAGATTCCTCAGGACAAGGTCTTCACTCAACTACAAAGCTGATTTCCAGAATCACCTCAGCTACTTGCCCCCAATTGAAGTCCTCAAGCAGACATATTCCTTAGTTGATGGAAAGGGCAAGGCACCAGCTGTAATAGATGAAGGCATTCGTCCATTGGATGGTCAGTTTCGCAAAGCTGCATCTTATTCCACCAATGATGACTCTGCCACACATGACTCTGTCAATGCACCCAAGTCCACTCCTCAAGCCACTGCTCCGCGCGTGATGACTGACCGTGAACTTCTGCTTAGTCTTCACCAGAGGGTGGATCGAAATCACAAATGGGTTAAGCGTCAGTTTGGTTCACTTCTTCACACCATGACTACCACACACAATGTAGTGAAGAAAAACCATTACTACCTCCATCAAGTCTTCGGTCGCACCTGGGCAATCCTGTCACATCTGTATGGTGAAGACGATCTGAAGAAAATGGGTCTCAAAGAAGATTTTGACTGGTCTGCACCTCCACCGAAGAAATTCAAGAAGGTCAAGGTTCCTTCTCTGGTGGCCAGCTCATATTCTTCATCGCGCGACACTGATGAACATGAAGACTTGGACGACACTGCGGCAGGCCCTACTACAACAAATGACCCCAACAACGCCGGCGCTCCTTCATCAACTTGATATTCTTCAGGGGCGTTAGTCCTCTTGTTTGATCCTTTTGGTCATTTGATGACAAAGGGGGAGAATTTTGAGTTAGTCTTCAAGCGGGTCTTTCTATATGGGCGTTTTTTTGTTAAGTTACAACTCTCGTTCTTCTGAGACTTTATTGGATCGAGTTGTAATATTGAACCCGATGGTTCTCTGATACTTTTGAGACGTTTTTCTGCATGCTTATTCCTCGTTAAATATTATTGCACGCATGCTGAATTACATCAGTCACCATATTTCATCATGCATTTCAAATTCTTCACTGTTATATGTCAAATGCGTGTATGAATTACAAGATATAGGGGGAGATATCCATGATTCAATTCTTCAAGTGTGCATTGCTTCAAAAGAAAATTCCTCACTATGCACATCTTCAGGGGGAGTTCTTCTATATCTTGCAATCAAATTCCTCAATAATAGTACTAACACTTCATATGTTTATCCCCTTTGAAAACTTAACCTATATTGTCATCAATCACCAAAAAGGGGGAGATTGTAAGTGGATCTAGTGCCCCTTAGTGATTTTGGTGTATTGAAGACTTATAGGTTCAGGGACTAATGCGTTCGTGAGTGTACACAGGTTTATAAGTCTATGAGGAGTTTGATATTTACAGAGAAAGTCGACCCCTAAAAATGAAGTTCTTCGACTAAAGACTTTGGATTTCTGAAGACTTTCTGAAGACTTTGAAAGTGAAGAAATTGGTGTGACCTTGAAGATTTGGTATTCATTCAAGGAACATGAAGCATGAAGACTTTTGTTTTCGTAGTTTCATTTTCTCTTTCTTGATTCATAGGAAACACCGTACTGTTAAAGGGGGTTGAGGAAATACTAAGGAAAAATTTCCATGTGATGCTCAACTCAAAATCCTACACCTACCAATCCCTTCGAGTGAAGCCATTGGAAATCTCATACAGTTCAGTCAATTTCTTCAGTGACAGAGACGAAGTTCTTCTGGTCTTTGAGGAATTTGTCCTGACTTAGGAGTTAGGAATTCGCCAGTGCAGATTGCCTACACAGTGAGGAACATGATAGCCCTGAGGATTTTGCTACTCAAAATTCCAACCGTTGCTGTGCTATGCGCCAGCTGTCCCAAAATATCTATCCACCTAACGGTCATATCAATGAAGGGCATTTATGTCTTATCATGTCGGGCTGCTCCCTAGGCTATAAATAGCCGCCCCCTACAACCACTAGTTGGTTGGCTGCTCCGAGAGAAACTGACACTTGTCATTTGAGAGCAACCCATCCTCTGAGGACTTTGAGCGAAAATCATCAAGTGAGGAAAAACCCAAAACCCAAACACCTACAAACCCCAAGTGATTGAGCATCACTGAAGAGATTGATCCTGCGTGGATCCGACGCTTGTTACCTTTGAAGACTGTGCTTCTTCCAGACGGTTAGGCGTCATGGTCTATAGCATCCAAGAGGAATTGTGGATCGCCGAGTGACCGAGTTTGTGAAGGTTTGGAAGTCGCCTGAAGACTTACCATGAGTGATTGGACGAGGTCTGTGTGACCTTAGTTCAAGGAGAATACGGTGAGGACTGGGTGTCCTGAGCTGCGTGTTCAGGACTGGGTGTCCGGGACTATGTGTCCTCGAGTTTAAATACTCAGCCGCTCCAACCAGACGTACAACTGAGACAGCAGTTGGAACTGGTCTACCAAATCATTGTCTTCACCAAGCTTACTGGTTCCATTTCCTCAACTCTTTCATTTCCTCATAATTGAGTTGTGTGCTTGTTCATATCTGTGTTTGAAGACTTTGACTGAAGACTTTCTCAATTTCCTCACTTCAATTTCTTCAGTCTGTTTGTCTTCATCCTGTATTATCATGTGCTTACGCTTCATGTACTCTGTGCCTGTCTTCATTTCATCATGATGACTATGCTTGTATTATGTTATGTTTACTTTTGAGTACTTATTCCACTACTAGTAGTTCTTCGCTAAGGAATTTCCTCACCGGCAAATTCCTTAGTGAAGAATTTCATAAAAATCGCCTATTCACCCCCCTCTAGTCGATATAACGCACTTTCATCATGCCCATAATGATATAACAACTCAGCATCATCATCATAATAATAACCCATCATCGTTATCATAATTACAAGTCACACTCATCATCATCATCATTATAGTCATCTAACAACTTCTACTCATTATCATTGTCATAACCAACCCTAATTAATTATTCTTAGCACATGATCATGAGTATTAGCTAGGACCTGCTACCCTCTCTAAGTTAAAATAGCATAAAACAATATAGCCCTTGACTCTCCATTATGGAGAATGGGGATTATCATGTCTCCAATTCTTGGGCTTCGCCATGTTGTCTCCATGTAGCTCTCTGCGATCATTCATAACTTTTTTCCATCCTTTGACTGTGAGGTCTTCAACTCTTTTAGAAATCATGTATGCACAGCAGAGAACCGTAGGCAGACTTGTCCGTAAGCTCATAATATCCATGTCACCTTTCATATGCATCAAATGAGGCACACAATCCTTCGGGATTTTCTGTTGAAGAGCATAATAATAACGTAGTGAGCATAGTTTAGTTTTAATTAGAAGAATGTATGCAAAAGATGCACTGGTGTCATAATAGTAAAAAAGTCTTACCATGCCATCTCCATGGATGTTGTCGTAGTTCAACACATGGACTAGTGGCACGTATTGACCATAATGTGGAGGAATTTCATAATTCTTATTGACCATAATCTTTCTCCTCGTAAGTTAGTTCAGAGCCATCAGTGTAGTAGGTTTTGTCTACTACTTTTCGTACATTTTTTGAAGAATGGAAATAAGCTGTCAAATATTTTAAAATAAACAATATAAATTACTTAATATATATGTTTGAGAAACTCACATAGAGGTAGAAGTGGAAGCGTATCAACATTGACCCAAATGTCGATATTATCTCCGTTAATATTATCTTCGTCGATGTCATCTTTAGGATCACCAAGATCGAAGGTGACATGCATACCACTGGTACAATGAGCTGCTATACAAACAGTTTTTAACCCCTTTTCGTGACGGCATTCTGAACCATCGCCAAGTGAGTGTGTGCGATAGGGGGGGTCCTTCCCACATGACTCATAAATCGTCAGGGATAAGGGAGCCATGATGCAGAGGCCTTGCCAAATGTAATCATATGCGATGCAGCACACACAAAATTCTGTCACGTGTGTGAGATTGGTGACTAAACGTTTCTAATGATGCGGTGAAACCGAATGGTGTGTCATAATGAACTGTTTAGGAAACAGTATGTAAGGCACATGGGCCAACATATGAACTGTGTGCGATATGTGCCCCCATCGCACATGAGTTCTCTATGGAACTCTCTACCATGCATGGCTCCATCGCACATGTTTCCGAACAATTACCGTGTGCGATAATGTTCTATCACAAATGGTTCAGGAGCCCCTTCGCACACATACAAGTGTTGCAGACTGTTTCTGATTTGTTGTGTATCACCGACGGTTGCAGTAAGAGTGACGTGTGATTTTCGTTTGGGATCCCACACGTTTCCTGAAAAAATTGCGACTAAATTGTATTTTACATTGGGCACGGTTTACTCTGAGCTCTCGTGTGTGATAATGTGGTATCACAAATGGTTTCGGAGCCCCTATGCACAAATAGTAGTGCTGCAGATTGTCTAAGATCTGCTGTGTATCACCAACGGTTCTGCTACGATTGATGTATGCTTTCCAATGTGGATCGCACACACTCATTTAGTTGAACCGTGTGCAGAGCAATTGCCAGGTTAAAGAAAAAATATCCCATTTGAATCGGCATGAAAAAAGCAAATTCGCCACAATGTGCAATTGAACAAATAGTGTCCACAGGAAGAACATTCATCAGATTTCATAACAATTGCAATTGAACAAATGGTAGCTAAATTCCAATGATTTGTCGACATATATATGCATTACATAATTAATCATAGTGTATGAAATATGAAGACCTCATCAGATGGAAAACAATGGATCCATGCGTATATGTTTAGCGGCTAACTCTTACTCAATGTTTCAGGAGAAGGCATGCTGAAATATTCATTATCACCAGTGGGATTGATGTAGTGATTTAGGAAGAAGTCACTGATAAATCTCTGAACCATCAGCAATTCACCATCAAGGAGTGGTTCAGGGGTCCTCGGTTCTAAGATGAGCTGCAATTATTTTAATATCAAAATGTGCCATAAGAGTGGAGTAGAAGATATTAATTAAGATAGACTTACTGTTACTAATTCGCGAGCATCTTCACACCTATCAGCAGATTCACATATGGAGATCATGTGTCTTCAAACATAGTATCCACAAAGGTTGGTCCCTGCTTGTTGCTGAGGAGACTGAAATCTTTTGTACAAAATTAGTCATGTATTTGTCCTATTAGGAACAACCTAACCGGTGTTAGATGTATTTTTTTGGAAAGAAATAGAAAGAGGTTTAATTAGAAGCTTGAACATTTGACTAGCATAAGAAAAGGTATTTGCAGACTATTGGATACATTTTCTAAAAATAACGGATTTCGATGTGTTATCAGAGAAACGATCTCGTGCCGCAGAGGTAGTTCCCTCTTGAATAGGTTCCTTGGTTTAGTTTTCCACAATGCGAGCACACTACAAATAAAGATGAATTTTGAAAACATCAATTATTGAAACAGATATGAATGCAAATTAATTTCAACACCACATAATTCAATACCTATCCATGAATTGCTGAAGATGCATCAGATCCTGAGCATTTGTTGACTCTCTGAGAGAATCCATGTAGTAAATTGTGTTCTTGTTTGGAAAAATGAATACCAAGATTCGGTGCTTGCTGCATATTAAGAAAGTCGTGAAGTTACAAATTATGTCGAAATCTGAAAGACAATCAGTGTATGCGTGGTTGTTTATTTGACTTACCGTTCATGATATGGCCAGAGAAATGATTCTGCATGGGATGTGTTTTCGAAGATACAGGAAACCGTGTTAATGGCCCACTCTCGTTCATCCTTACCATGTAATGTTGTGCCATTTGCTAATGCAGGATCTATGAAATACACACTCTCCCTTTTTCTTCTCAGCGCGTTCAATCCCCTGAGAGGAATAAAATGCAGTTAACTGTTTATCATTTACAACCTTGTATGGAGAAGTTGAATAGAGTTTGTTAAGTACTTAAAAAATCAAGCATCTAACAAGAGTGGCATCGATCTTGTTGAAGTTGAAGAAGAGATGTAAGTCCTCGAAATTCACACTGATGGAACCAGCATTGTGTCGCAAATGATCTCTGTTGCAGCACACTAGCAGATGCTACTTCTTGAACCCGGGGCCATAGGTTTCACTAGAGGCTTCTCTCAAGATAGCAAATAATACGGTGGGTGAACAAATTACTGCTGAGCAATTGATAGAAAAGCGCAAATTTATGACGATATCTAAGGCAATGATCATGATTATAGGCATCATGTCTGTGTCAAGTAGACCAAAATGATTCTGCATCTACTACTATTACTCCACACATCGACCGCTATCTAGCATGCATCTAGAGTATTAATTTAATAAAGAACGGAGTAATGCATTAAGTAAGATGACATGATGTAGAGGAATTAACTCAAGCATATGATGAAAACCCCATATTTTTATCCTTGATGGCAACAATACAATACGTGCCTTCCTTCCCCTACTGTCACTGGGATAGGACACTGCAATATTGAACCCAAAGCTAAGCACTTCTCCCATTGCAAGAAAAACCAATCTAGTTGGCCAAACCAAACTGATAGTTCGAAGAGAATTACAAAGATATCAAATCATGCATAAAAGAATTCAGAGAAGATTCAAATAATATTCATAGATAAGCTGATCATAAATCCACAATCCAACGGATCTTGGCAAAAACACCGCAAAAAGTATTACATTGAATAGATCTCCAAGAACTTCAAGGAGAACATGGTATTGAGATTCAAAGAGAGAGAAGAAGCCATCTAGCTACTAGCTATGAACCTGTCATGGATTTGTCACGGCAGATGCCCTAGTGAAAGGACTTAGGTGTGGAGCCATTGCAACTAGGTTAGCTTGAAGGGGTTGAATGGGACAAAGGACACAAGGAGTTACCTAGGTTCGGCCCCTCTCAATGAGGTAAAAGCCTACGTCCTGCTACTAGTTGTATTGCTTGAGTTTCAATTACAAGGGAGCGAATAAGCTTGACCTAGTTCTTGATTTCTTGTTTCTTGAGTTAACCCACCACCAGGTCTCACCTTTATATACACAGGTAGAGACCCAGAGGCTTACAGAGTCCCGGTCGACTCACACAATGTGACTGGCTCGGTTTCTAACTAGTCGTGCCTTACAGAGCAAGTCTTCCTACAGCGGTTCACAAGCCCAGGCCTTGGGCCCTTACCAGGCCTACCCTTTATGAGGCGCCGTCTTCATACCTCTCCTTGGGCCTCCTTGGACTTTCTTCGTGTTAAGTCGCCAATAGTGTAACCCAACCCCTCCTAGGCGGGTCACACCTCGAAGTTGTATCCCCAACATTAGGCCCCACATTTATCTGAACTTGTTCATATCAATCTCCACCTTTAACTTAGCGGAATGTATCAGTGCCAAATCCTCATCAGTCTGCTATAACCCACCATGACATCACATACACAGAATCATTGTAACCTGCCATGACGTCATGTGCATTAATTCCGCACAAGGCCTATCTCAACAGATCTTTATCTTAATGGTCCTCTCGAAAATCGAGGTGCTGCATTGTTAGCAAAATCATTTTGCCTCCTCGATTTCCGCGTGTGCCATCTTATCACTTCCTTATAAATAGGGACAGGAGGCCATCTTTTTCACTTTTACCCCTGCTTCTACCTCTTCTTCTTCCTCTTCCTCGCGCCGACCGCTGCAGCACGAGCCCCGCCGCCGCCATCGACCTTCTTCGACAACTCCGACCCAGGCCGCTGCATCGACCTGACCATAACCAGAGATCGTGGCGCCCCTCCGCTGTTCATCAGCATCAACAAGTACTCATCTCAACTTATTCTCAATCTACATTAGGTTACCCTAGTTCGTCGGTGTTCTTCGCTGCTCATCGTAGTTTCTCTGCCAATGCTTAGTTCAATCCTAAAAGTAGTACGGAATTGGCGATGTAGCAGTTTTAGCATCCGTTTCCAACAGCAGATGCATCCTATCTTCCCAAGATTCGAACCCAGCTCGCATGTTCTTCCACTGTAATATTTAGGTTTAGCAATTATTCTCCTTTTCCGATCTGCTATAGATCCCTAAATATAACCGCAACTTGTGGAACCCGTTTCTCCCATACTTTAGAAAAATTTCAACTCTCTTGATAGTTAACTAACCCGCCACTCACTTGCTGGGTGGCTTAACTGTCAACCTTCTATAACCCGCCAGAACCATAGCCGGCTCACCAACTGAGTATCAATAGTATTTTACTATGAAACGGCCGACTTAAACATGAACTTTGAAAACATCGGGCGGTTCTTCCTCACAATACTGATCCACCATACTGTATTTCTTAGGCGTTCATTGTCAAAGATGACTAAGACTGTTACCTCGTGGGACTGGGTTGCATCCACTGTTATAGAGCAAACCCTTAACGATTATGTCCAAGTGGGCTTCTTAGCAGCAAAAGATGTTATCCACTGGCGAGATCCAGGAATAGAAGCTAGACCTCAGACAAAGGAAGGCGAAGTCATAGTTTTTGCTGACCATATGAACCGCGGCCTCTCGCCGCCCGCCTCAAAATTCTTTCGCAGTGTATTGCACTTCTTCAATCTTCATCCCCAAGATATTGGACCCAACTTCATTTCCAACATCTGCAACTTTCAAGTCTTTTGTGAAGTTTACCTTCAAGAAGAGCCCATCGTCAATCTTTTCCGAGAGTACTATTATTTGAACCACCAGACTGAGTTTACAGATGGTCCTTGCTTAGAGCTTGGTGGCATTTCAATTAAAAGACAAAGAGATGTTATCTTCCCCGCAGCCGCACTTCGCAGTCATCCGAAGGACTGGAATCAGACTTGGTTTTATTGCCAAGTGATGTCTACTACACAACCTTCTTCTTGTAAACGTTGTTGGGCCTCCAAGTGCAGAGGTTTGTAGGACAATAGCAAATTTCCCTCAAGTGGATGACCTAAGGTTTATCAACCCGTGGGAGGCGTAGGATGAAGATGGTCTCTCTCAAACAACCCTGCAACCAAATAACAAAGAGTCTCTTGTGTCCCCAACACACTCAATACAATGGTAAATTATATAGGAGCACTAGTTCGGCGAAGAGATGGTAGATATAGGTTTTTGTAATCTGAAAATATAAAAACAGCAAGGTAGCTAAAGATAAAAGAGAGAGAAAATGGTATTGCAATGCGTTGAAACAAGGCCTAGGGTTCATACATTCACTAGTGCAAGTTCTCTCAACAATAATAACATAATTTGATCATATAACTATCCCTCAACATGCAACAAAGAGTCACTCCAAAGACAATAATAGTGGAGAACAAATGAAGAGATTATTGTAGGGTATGAAACCACCTCAAAGTTATTCTTTCCGATCAATCCGTTGGGCTATTCCTACAAGTGTCACAAACAGCCCTAGAGTTCATAGTAAAATAACACCTTAAGACACAAATGAACCAAAACCCTAATGTCACCTAGATACTCCAATGTCACCTCAAGTATCCGTGGGTATGATTATACAATATGCATCACACAATCTCAGATTTATCTATTCAACCAACACAAAGAACTTCAAAGAGTGCCCCAAAGTTTCTACCGGAGAGTCAAGACGAAAACGTGTGCCAACCCCTATGCATAAGTGCACGAGGTCACGTAACTCGCAAGTTGATCACCAAAACATACATCAAGTGAATCACATGATATCCCACTGTCACCACAGATAAGCACATGCAAGACATAAATCAAGTGTTCTCAAATCCTTAAAGACTCAATCTGATAAGATAACTTCAAAGGAAAAACGCAATTCATCACAAGAGAGTAGAGGGGGAGAAACATCATAAAATCCAACTATAATAGCAAAGCTCGTGATACATCAAGATCGTTCCGAATCAAGAACACGAGAGAGAGAGAGATAAAACACATAGCTACTCATACATACCTTAGCCTCGAGGGTGAACTACTCCCTCCTCGTCATGGAGAGCACCAGGATGATGAAGATGGCCACCGAAAAGGGATTCCCCCCTCCGGCAGGGTGCCGGAACGGGTCCAGATTGGTTTTCGGCGGCTACAGTGGCTTGCAGCGGCAGCACTCCCGATCTAGGTTTCTTTCTGGAAGTTTTAGTATATGTAAGAGGTTTTGGCGTCGAGAACAAGTCAGGGGGTCTCCGGGTCGTCCACGAGGGTGGAGGGCACGCCCTACCCCCTGGGCTCGCCCTCCTATCTCGTGGACAGCTCGGGACTCTTCTGGCCCAACTATTTTACTCCAGGGGCTTCTTTGGGTCCATAAAAAGTCATCAAAAAATGGCACGTCAATTGGACTCCATTTGATTTTCCTTTTCTGTAAAACTCAAAAACAAGGAAAAAAAGAAACTGGTAGTGGGCTCTAGGTTAATAGGTTAGTCCCAAAAATCATATAAAATAGCATATAAATGCATATAGAACATCCAAGGTTGATAATATAATAGCATGGAACAATAAAAAATTATAGATACGTTGGAGACGTATCAAGCATCCCCAAGCTTAATTCCTGCTCGTCCTCGAGTAGGTAAACGATAAAAATAGAATTTTTGATGTGGAATGCTACCTAACATATTTATCAATGTAATCTTATTTATTATGGCAAGAATATTCAGATCCATAAGATCCAAGACAAAATTTTAATATTGACATAAAAATAATAATACTTCAAGCATACTAACTAAGCAATTATGTCTTCTCAAAATAACATGGCCAAAGAAAGTTCATCCCAACAAAATCATATAGTTTGGTCAGGCTCCATTTTCGTCACACAAAAATGCCCTCATCATGCACAACCCCGATGACAAGCTAAGCAATTGTTTCATACTTTAGTATTCTCAAACTTTTTCAACTTTCACGCACTATGGGTGGAATAGAATATAATGATGGGAGTTGTGTGGAGAAGACAAAAAAGGAGAAAGTCTCACATTAGCGCGGCTAATCAACGGGCTGTGGATATGCCCATCAATTGATGCTAATGCGAGGAGTAGGGATTGCCATGCAACGGATGCGCTAGAGCTATAAATGCATGAAGGCTCAACAAAAGAAACTAAGTGGGTGTGCATCCAACTTGCTTGCTCACGAAGACCTAGGGCATTTGAGGAAGCCCATTGTTAGAATATACAAGCCAAGTTCTACAATGAAAAATTCCCACTAGTATATGAAAGTGACAATATAAGAGACTATCTATCATGAGGATAGTAGCATTGCCCCTTTTTATTAGGCCTTCCTTTTTTTATTTGGCCTTTCTTATTTTTTTGGACAATGCTCTATTAATGATGACCATCACACTTCTATTTATTTACAACTCAAAGATTACAACTCGATACTACAACAAAGTATGACTCTATATGAATGCCTCCGGCGGTGTACCGGGATGGGCAATGAATCAAGAGTGACATGTATGATAAATTATGCATGGTGGCTTTGCCACAAATACGATGTCAACTACATGATCATGCAAGGCAGTATGACAATGATGATGTGTGTCATGATGAACAGAACGCTGGAAAGTTGCATGGCAAAATATCTCGGAATGGCTATGGAAATGCCATAATAGGTAGGAATGGTGGCTGTTTTGAGGAAGATATAAGGAGGTTTATGTGTGAAAGAGCGTATCATATCACAGGGTTTGGATGCACCGGCGAAGTTTGCACCAACTCTTGAGGTTAGAAAAGGCAATGCACCGTACCGAAGAGGCTAGCAATGATGGAACAGTGAGGGAGCGTATAATCCATGGACTCAACATTAGTCATGTAACATCCCAAATTTTCAATTTGGAATGTTTTACAATTTTAGTTAAGCATCTATGCATTTTGTTTGAATTGAGTGGCATTTGGAAATTTTCAGACTTTTGAATTTTTGTTGAATTTTGGATTCAACTTGGCATTTAAAAATCTACCTCAATATCCCTGACAAATACTTGAGAAAAGTATGAGAGGAGCTAACATGACACTCCAAAAAAAATGTCAGAAGAAAATATTACCAAAAGGTTTGAATCCAAATTTGAATTTTATTTTGGAGTTTGCAGAAAATGTTTTTTTAGTTTCTGTTTTGCCTCTATAAAAATGTCCACGATATAGGATTAATTCCCCTGAGAATTTTGATATATATATATATATATATGTACTATATAAAAATATTATAGGTTTACCTATAATTAGTTTTCTCTCTCTGTGGTATTTCAAAAATAAACAAAAAAAGGTCCAAGGCGCCAGCCAGGCCAACCGGCCCAGCAGCGCTGAGCCGCAGCCCACCAGCAACCGAGCCGGCCAGCCCCAGCGCGGTGCACGCCCTCTCCCCTCTCCCCTGGGTCGCTCGCTCGCTCTCCTCTCTCCCTCCCTCACCGATGCGCCGGCCCCACCCCTTCTCTTTCCCCTCGCACACGACACGCCGCACCGGAGCACGCGCAGAGCGCGCCCGACGCCGCGAGCTTCTCGGGATCGCGATCCCGCGTCGCCCCCTCGCCCAAGTCCATGCCC
Organism: Triticum urartu; assembly: GCF_003073215.2. NCBI lineage: Eukaryota > Viridiplantae > Streptophyta > Magnoliopsida > Poales > Poaceae > Triticum > Triticum urartu. The sequence continues at coordinate 423,205,145 of NC_053028.1, forward strand.
TATATAAACCCCTCGCTCCCCTTCCCCGATCCCCCTAAAACCCTAGCCCAAAACCCACGGCAACTCGCGCCCTCGCCAAACGCATCTCGCTGCTGCCGTCGCAGTTCGCCGCCCGTTCCGACTCCGGTGAGCACTCCCTCGATCCCAATTTCCACCCACGTACTTCCGTTGTCGTTGCCCACTTTTTTGACATGTTCTGCGGCCCTCTTATCCACAGTAGAGACGACCCCGAGCTCGTCTGCCACCCGCCGGAGCTGCAGAGCACCGGGCTCGGTTTCGCCTCGCACCCGACGTCTACGCCGTCCCCGAGCTCCAACTACTCCACCACCGCCTCCGCCTCGCTCCGCCGCACCCGCCCGGCGACTCCGCCGCCGCCCCAGACCACCGGAGCACCCCCCGCCACCGTCGCCCGAGCCGCCGTCGTCCCTCGTCACCGCTGTAAGTCACCGGACCCCCTCCACCGTTCGATCTACAAGGCACGGTTTAGATTAGAGTAGCGAAGGGTTAGGTTATTTTCATTAGACCGGTTTTAGTTCACGGTTTGTCTCCGGTTTATTTACCTGGTTTAGTTAGATCGAACCGGTCGGTTTTCTATTATTAAGCGCGTGCACGGTTTAGTCTATTTATCACCCGAGCGCTATTTAGTTTCCGATCGCTCACCTCTCGGCCCATTAGCGCGTTGGCTTTGTTTAGTTTTATTTTAGTTTCTGTTTTTAAAACAGAATAGTTCCAGTTTTGTAAAATCTATATCTTTTAAGTTATTTAATATTTTTAGTTGATTCCTTTTGCTCTAGTTTTCAAATTTCCTATATTTGCTGTAGAAATTAGATTCGGCCATGTTTAGGCTTTTAAAAAATTGTTTATATTAGTTTTAGTCAGATTAGTTTTTCTGCTATAAATTGAGTTAGGATTAGTTTTTTTAGTGATTCTTTTTGTCACTGCTTTGTTTTGACTTTGTCTAGCAGTAGGCATTTATTTGGGCATTTTTACTCTTTATTAAAAATAGTTTTTATGCGAAAACAAGCTTTTCTAGTTTATTTAGCTTGCTGTTATTTTCTGCTGTTCTAGTTATTTTTAAATTTTATTTTTCCTATGTTATAATTTATTTTAGATTAGCTTCTGTAGTTACAGAGAGTGAACATTTATTTACAGCAAAATAAAAAGTTTTATTTTAATTTCTTAATAGTTTTGTTTTAGGTATAACATCAATTCTATAATAGATATTGGTTTGAATCTTTTTGCACCTAGTTTGCATGTTGTTTTCCTCTATGTTAGTTAGTAAAACCATTGTTTTGGATCTGTAAAGAAAAGTGTTAGTAGGTTAAAACTATTTCCTTGTTGTTGCTTGATGTGATGGAAACCTTGATTTTGTTTTCCTCGAGTTTTCTTTGATTTTGGTTTGAGTGCTTGTGTGTTTTCCTTTAGTTTGCTGATATGTCATTAGTGAAATACTTATTTGTGCTACTGTTTGACTCGATAGAATTTCCGGAGTGTGAAGCTTGCTATCTCGAGTCACTAGCGTTTGAAGACCGTCAGCCAGGCAAGTTATTTGATCATGTTTTACAATACCTATGATTTTGTTGCATTAGAATTTTTCCTCCCCACGATGCATGCTGTAGGAGAATTTTAAGTTATGTTCTTGAGTAGTATCATGAGGTAGGATGAACCCAGTTACCCTTGTTACCACTGCCCGGGACGATGTAGTTTATTTTGCTATGCTCGTGGACGGGGTTGGTTGAGTGTTTCATAAGGGAGATGTGAGAGTCAAGATGATGACAACCCCATGACTTCAAGCTCAAGATGGACTTCAAATTCACTACTGTGTGGAGGACGATTGACGGGCACCCCGGAGAAACCAGCGGATGGTCGGGATGCATAGAGAAGCGCCATGACATCTTGCGGAAAGCTTCACCCAGCCACGAAGAGACGGATGGATACCCCTTTGACCGGAAGCTTACCTGTGCAGCCGCAAGCCATTATGGGCTCTGGCTGGGTTGACCCTAGGCGTGACTCTGGACGGACGGTGCCAGCAGATGTAGAAGAACGGTAGGACATGGATGGGTACCGGCAGTGCTCAGAGAAACTCTACGGAAGACCCTGTTTCGTTCATCCCGTCTTCAAACACCAGGCAGTGCGAGGACATAAAGGAGGGAATGATTCTTGCGGGTAAAGTGCACAAGACTCTGCAGAGTAACAACCTAATCGATTAGCCGTGTCCCCGGTTACGGACGAATGAGCCTCTGGAAACTGGAGTATTTCAGAAATCTCAACACCGAACTAATAAATTAATTGAGGGGTTATTTAATAATTGGGAATGAGACATTGGTTGGGGGAACCATCTCAATAACAACCAACATTTTGTAGTAATTGCAAGCAAGTCCTTTGTTATAGGGGAAAATTGGCTTTTTCGCAAAAACATAAAACTTAGAGCCCCATAGCCAAATTGCATATAGTTTTAGAAATTTTATTGTTGTTCTCTCTATGACTTACCGGCATATTCAAAATGCTGACCTACACGGCTGCAACGTCTCATGTTGCAGAGGAGTTTTCCGACCAGGAGTGAGGCTACGATCTACGCTTGGTGATTGCCCTATGGAGTCGGATGGACTCGCTACTCGTCTACGCTTCCGCAGCTTTATTTAGTTTATTTCTCATGAGTTGGCCTTCGGCCGAATTTATTCTATTGTAATAAAGACTCGATATGAGAATCGTGTAATAAATTCAGGTGTGATTGAACTTTGAATCTTTTCATCAATGTACTGTGTGTGCCAGCATGATCTTGGGATGGTATAGCTACACAGAGACTTGACCGATTTTGGGTCGGGTCGCTACAAGTCATAAAGAACTCACATACTTATTGCAAAAATCTACAAGTCATCAAAAACCAAGCACTACGCGCATGCTCCTAGGGGGATAGGTTGGTAGGAAAAGACCATCGCTCGTCCTCGACCGCCACTCATAAGGAAGGCAATCAAAGAAACACCTCATGCTTCAAATTTTTCACACAACGGTTACCATATGTGCATGCTACGGGACTTGCAAACCTCAACACAAGTATTTCTGAAATTCACAATTACTCAACTAGCACGACTCTAATATTACCATCTTCATATCTCAAAACAATCATCAAGTATCAAACTTCTCATAGTATTCAATGCACTCTATATGAAAGTTTTTATTATATCCCTCTTGGATGCCTATAATATTAGGACTAAATTTATAACCTAAGCAAACTACCATGCTGTTCTAAAGGACTCCCAAAATAATATAAGTGAAGCATGAGAGTTCATCTATTTCTTCAAAATAAAACCACCGCCGTGCTCTAAAAGGATAAAAGTGAAGCACTAGAGCAAATGACAAACTACTCCAAAGGATATAAGTGAAGATCAATGAGTAGTTGAATAATTATGTAACTATGTGAAGACTCTAACATTTAAGAATTTCAGATCTTGTTATTTTATTCAAACAGCAAGCAAAACAAAAGAAAATAAAATGACACTCCAAGCAAAACACATATCATGTGGTGAATAAAAATATAGCTCCAAGTAAAGTTACTGATGAACAAAGATGAAAGAGGGGATGCCTTCCGGGGCATCCCCAAGCTTAGGCTCTTGCCACTCCTTATTCCATAGTGCATCGAATCTTTACCCAAAACTTGAAAACTTCACAACACAAAACTTAACAGAAAACTCGTAAGCTCCGTTAGTATAAGAAAATAAACCACCACTTAGGTACTGTTGTGAACTCATTATAAGTTCATATTAGTGTAATATCTACTGCATTCCAACTTCTCTATGGTTCATACCCTCCGATACTACTCATAGATTCATCAAAATAAGCAAACAACACATAGAAAATAGAATATGTCAAAAACAGAACAGTCTATAGTAATCTGTATCAAACGTATACTTATAGAACTCATAAAATTCTGAAATAAATTGGTGGACGTTAGGAATTTGTCTATTAATTATATGCAAAAAATCAACTTAATAGCACTCTCCAGTAAAAGATGGCAGCTAATCTCGTGAGCGCTAAAGTTTCTGTTTTTTTACAGCAAGATCGCAAAGACTTCACCCAAGTCTTCCCAAAGGTTATACTTGGCACAAACACTAATTAAAACATAAAACCACATATAAACATAGTCTATATGAATTATTTATTACTAAAGAGGAGCAAAAAGCAAAGAACAAAAATAAAATTGGGTTGCCTCCCAACCTATCGTTTAACGCCCCTAGCTAGGCATGATGATTTCAATGATGCTCACATAAAAGATAAGAATTGAAACATAAAGAGAGCATCATGAAGAATATGACTAGCACATTTAGGTCTAACCCACTTCCTATGCATAGGGATTTTTTGAGCAAACAACTTATGGGAACAATAATCAACTAGCATAGGAAGGCAAAACAAGCATAACTTTAAAACTTTAAGCACATAGAGAGGAAACTTGATATTATTGCAATTCCTATAAGCATATATTCCTCCCTCATAATAAATTTCAGTAGCATCATGAATGAATTCAACAATATAACTATCACATAAAGCATTCTGTTCATGATCTACAAGCATAGAAAATTTACTATTCTCCACATAAGCAAAATTCTTCTCATTCGGAATAGTGGGAGTATCATAAGAAACCCGAATACTATAAATGATTTCCACATTAAAAGAGTAATGTTTAGAAAAAGTGTAATCATAATCATGACAAGTTTTATAAATATAATCATCACTACTTTTTATAGCATAAGTGTCATCACAATAATCATCATAAGTAGCAACTTTGTTCTCATCATAATCAATTGAAACCTCTTCCAAAATAGTGGAATCATCACTAAATAAAGTGATGACCTCTCCAAATCCACTTTCATAATTGTCACAATAAGATTCAACGCCCTCCAAAATAGTGGGATCATTACTTCCTAAAGTTGACACTCTTCCAAACCCATTTTCATCAATATAACCATCATAAATAGGAGGCATGCTATCATCATAATAAATTTGCTCATCAAAACTTGGGAGACTAAAAATATCATCTTCATTAAACATAGCATCCCCAAGCTTGGGACAAACATTAATTGCAGAAAATAAATTCTCAAACATGTCATTCTCATCAAACATAGCATCCCCAAGCTTGGGCCTTTTCATATCATAAGCATAATCACTCTCATCATTAATAGTATGGATAGCACCAATAGTATAGCAATTATCATCATCACAATGAGTAATAGGAGCAACATCATTTGGGAGGGATACCTTTTTACCTTTGCTTCTACGTATTTTCTTTTGCTTCTTCGCATCATGGGTGGGTTTAACCCTCTTTTTGGAGCTCCGTATTAATGAGATTGGTTGGATAGAAAGCTCTTCCTCGTTACCCGATTCATCATAAGAAATAATAGGAGGATATTGGGAAGTCTCTTCCCTTTCATTAGTATTCTCTTCATCTTTATTTGTTTTCTTGTCTTTATGTAATTCGCAATATAAGGATTTTTAATGCAATTCACCGCACAATACATATAAATTACCTCTAGATCAAAATCAAGAACTTTGTCAAGGGCAAATTCTGGAATGTCCTTAGTTATACGTTTCATTTCTTCATAACCCAGAAGCAAACTAAGTTCATTATGATGTGTAAGGGAAATCAAGTCATCACAATTTTTGGACATGACTAGAGCATGAAACAATTTGCATTGGATATTTAAATGACCACGTTCATTGCAAAGTTCACAAGGATGGCTAAGAAAATTTGAATTTTCAGCACAAACATCTAGCCTTTCTTGCAACCATTTAGTTTCTAAATACTTATGCCTCTTGTAAAATCTATCTTCCCTATTTGGTGTGTACTTGCAAACTCTATGCACTCCACAAAAATTGACATGCTTATAAGAGACATTTTCATCATGACTAGTGCAATCATCATTAGTACTATGGATGTTCAAAGAGTTTGTACTAACAACATTGCAATCATGCTCATTATTCAAATATTTAGTGCCAAACATCTTAATGAATTCTTCTTCTAGCATTTTGGCACAATTGTCGGAATCCATATTTTCATGGAAGATATTAAAAGATGAATCATATGAGATACCCTAAATTCCATTTTTTGTAGTTTTCTTTTATAAACTAAACTAGTGATAAAACAAGAAACTAAAATATTCGACTGCTAGATCTAAAGATATACCTTCAAGCACTAACCTCCCCGGCAACGGCGCCAGAAAAGAGCTTGATATCTACTACAAAACCTTCTTCTTGTAGACATTGTTCGGCCTCCAAGTACAGAGGTTTGTAGGACAGTAGCAAATTTCCCTCAAGTGGATGACCTAAGGTTTATCAATCTGTGGGAGGCGTAGGATGAAGATGGTCTCTCTCAAACAACCCTGCAACCAAATAACAAAGAGTCTCTTGTGTCCCCAACACACCCAATACAATGGTAAATTGTATATGTGCACTAGTTCGGCGAAGAGATGGTGATACAAGTGCAATATGGATGGTAGATATAGGTTTTTGTAATCTGAAAATATAAAAACAGCAAGGTAGCTAAAGATAAAAGAGAGCGAAAACGGTATTGCAATGCGTTGAAACAAGGCCTAGGGTTCATACTTTCACTAGTGCAAGTTCTCTCAACAAATATAACATAATTGGAGCATATAACTATCCATCAACATGCAACAAAGAGTCACTCCAAAGTCACTAATAGCGGAGAACAAACGAAGAGATTATTGTAGGGTATGAAACCACCTCAAAGTTATTCTTTCTGATCAATCCGTTGGGCTATTCCTATAAGTGTCACAAACAGCCCTAGAGTTCGTAGTAAAATAACACCATAAGACACAAATCAACCAAAACCCTAATGGCACCTAGATACTCCAATGTCACCTCAAGTAGCCGTGGGTATGATTATACGATATGCATCACACAATCTCAGATTCATCTATTCAACCAACACAAAGAACTTCAAAGAGTGCCCCAAAGTTTCTACCGGAGAGTCAAGACGAAAACGTGTGCCAACCCCTATGCATAAGTGCACGAGGTCACGTAACTCGCAAGTTGATCACCAAAACATACATCAAGTGAATCACGTGATATCCCACTGTCACCACAGATAAGCACATGCAAGACATAAATCAAGTGTTCTCAAATCCTTAAAGACTCAATCTGATAAGATAACTTCAAAGGAAAAACGCAATTCATCACAAGAGAGTAGAGGGGGAGAAACATCATAAGATCGAACTATAATAGCAAAGTTCACGATACATCAAGATCGTTCCGAGTCAAGAACACGAGAGAGAGAGAGAGAGAGATCAAACACATAGCTACTGGTACATACCATCAGCCCTGAGGGTGAACTACTCCCTCCTCGTCAGGGAGAGCGCCGGGATGATGAAGATGGCCACCGAAGAGGGATTCCCCGCTCCAGAAGGGTGCCGGAATGGGTCTAGATTGGTTGTCGGTGGCTACAAAGGCTTGCGGCGGTGGAACTCCTGATCTAGGTTTCTTTCTAGAAGTTTCAGTATATATAAGAGGTTTTGGCGGCAAGAACAAGTCAGGGGGGTCTCCGGGTTGCCCACGAGGGTGGAGGGCGCGCCCTACCCACTGGGCTCAACCTCCTATCTCGTGGACGGCTCAAGACTCTTCTGGCCCAACTATTTTACTCCGGGGGCTTATTTTGGTCCATAAAAAATCATCAAAAATTGGCAAGTCAATTGGACTCCGTTTGATTTTCCTTTTCTGTAAAACTCAAAAACAAGGAAAAAACAGAAACTGGCACTGGGCTCTAGGTTAATATGTTAGTCCCAAAAATCATATAAAATAGCATATAAATGCATATAGAACATCCAAGGTCGATAATATAATAGCAGGGAACAATCAAAAATTATAGATACGTTGGAGACGTATCACCAAGCCACATCTCCATCAGATAAAAATCCTCTGTCGGGTTTCCGCGACTGTCGGCTTAGCCCGAAACATCCACTTGCAGACCGGCTCAGCACCACTAAACGTGCGAAGTATATGCCTACCTTTTCAAAGGTGAGGTCTTTTCTAGCCAATGGACTGACCGGAGTTGACTTGGTTCGATGCTGGATCGCCTGGAGGATCATACCTTTGAGCTGCCGGTTTGGCTTAATGTGTGAGTATACTTGTGATGTAAAAGATCCACAGCGTTACTGTCAAACGCGTCTGGAAGACAAAGAAATTAATGAAATGACTAAGACGCTGCTCAATGAGAGTTTAGAGACCTGTAGCAAAACGGGGTTGAACCCCTTCTACGCTCTTAACCCAGCTCCAGATGTAAGTGCTTCAAGCAAATTTTTCTGTAACCATTACTTATACTGAACTGCACATTCCTTATCTTTATTTGCTTCTTTTTTAGGCTGACTCTTCTTTTTGGAGCAAGAAATTGCAGGAAAAGCTGGCAAAAAAGGTTAGAGATAAGACCCGAGCTTCCAAGAAACCCGCCAAGAAGAAAAGAAACACAAAAGAGCTATTTGCACTGAATGATGATGAGTCAGAGGTAGAACTTGATTCCCTTGGCTCCTTTTTTGTACATCTTATTGACGCTGACCCCTCTCAGGATGACGCGGAGACTAGCCAGGCAAATGTTGTAGAGGTAACTATTATTTCCTCCGACTCAGAGCCTTTGCCAAGACAGAAAGTTTGGCACGTGACCCGGAAAGTAAGGTTATCTCACCCTTTAGCTTACTTGGATCCAAACTTTATTTTTAAGAAACAACAACATGATGCTCAGCGTACAACATGGAACAGCCGAGGGGGAGAGCTTCATGCCGGCTTACCCCAATATGCCGGCCCCTCGCAAACGCCGAGCAGAGGTGCCTCAGAACTCAAACTTCTCTTTTCCAAAGGCGGGTCTTATCCGTCAACCACTTAATCCTTCCGACTCAAATTATCAGGGAACCTCTCACTCCTCCTCCGGCGACTCTACTGGGACTCAGATTCCTCTCTTCAAAGTCACTATTGGGTGAGAACATTTAACGTCTTTGTTGTTTTTACCACTTTACAAACTGACATATTAACATCTTCATATGTCTTACTTTCAGCGGTATAGCCAAACCGAGCAAGAGATTGAAGATGAATAAACCGGCCGAATACCCCAAGGTCACTGAGCCGGAGAAATAGACTATGTCAGAAGCTTCTCATCAAACTCCTGACGCCACTGCCGATGACCCACCACCAGAGACTCTCAATGTCACAATGGATCCAATGGGCGTTGACCCGCCTAGTGCTAAGCCGCCAAGTCCCACCAAGCCTATTGAAGAAAATGTTGAAGACGTTGTAGTTACTTGGACTGGCTATACAGAACCAAGGAACCCCACTGTCTTAGCAAAGCACAACACCAAAGAAGAATTTTTAGCTGCTGACAAAGGCAAATGGAAATTGGACTTGGAGAGCTATCCCAGTTTTAATGCCAATGAAATCCATGCTGGCTATTTGAAATGCCTCCATACTAGCCGTGAGATGGAAGCCGGCCTGGTGAATCTGATGAAGGAGCGCTTTGAGGTAAGCGACAGAAACCCTTCTCATATGCATCTATGTCAGCCGCCAAGTCTAGAGGATATGAGAGAATTGAAAACGCTATAGACTTAAATGATAGCCTTCTTTGCAACTCTTCAAAAATATCGTGTCTCCATTAGGTTCAAATGAGTAGCCCCCAAGGGCCGGCTTAGGCTGAATAGTTAAGTCGGGACTTAAGACCACGTTGTAAAAAATCCAAATATGTAGCCCCCATGAGCCGGCTTAATTTTAAAAAATTCAGCTGGGTCATTAAGTATTTTTTTTTGGAAAAAATGACCTACATTAGCCCCCAAGTGCCAAGTAGAGTACTTGTAATGTGCTTGGGACTTCAACAAAATGATTACCATAATTTCTAAGTGCTGCTTGATTATCTCTTTGCAGGCTGAATTAAGTATGAAGGAGTCGCATGTGGTCGATTTGCGGCAGGACATCAAACTGCAACAATCAGAAACTGCCAAGGCCAAATTAGAACTGAAAACTGCCATGGAAGTATCTGAAAAATTGAAGATGGACTTCAACGCGGAGAGAGCCGGGTGGGAGACCGAGAAAGCAGCTCTATTGAAAAGAGCTGAAAATGCCGAAGCCGCTCTTAAGCCGGTGACTAAAGAGTTATCTGGCTTAAAGCGACATGTAAACCAGATGACAGCCACGATCTTTGGTAAGTGACATTGCACCGCAACCTTGCACTAGTAATTTACTTTGACCCGCCTGGTGACTTATCATATGTTTGCGCAAACAGGCCCCAGAAGCTCCAACCTTGGGCAAGACATGTTGGTGAAGCTGAAGGCGGTTTACACCTTGGTGGAACAGCTATATACAGGCGCTCAACGAACCATTGTGGCTATCTCGTGCAAAAAACAGCCACCATCACTCATTAGGGAAGTACTAGACAAAATATCTGTGATGCCCCAAAGAATTGAAGAGATTAAACGATCATCCACACGAGCTGGTGCTATCACTGCTTTGAGCCGCGCCAAAGCATGGCAAGCTGAATTAGACCCGGTGGAAATAGCCACCGGTTGTCCAAGCTTTAAAGAGTATGGAATGCCTTTTGAAGAAACAGATTTTACCAAGTGCATGAAGGAGATGCGACCTTTGGCAAGCAAATTGGCCGAAGAGACTGATCTGTCCAAATATCAGGCGGCAGATGTCTGTTAGACTACGTTGGTATTTCCCCAAAGAGGAAGGGATGATGCAGCATGGCGATAATAGGTATTTCCCTCAGTGATGAGACCAATGTTATCGAACCAGTAGGAGAACCAAGGAACACTATGTAAACAACACCTGCGCACAAATAACAAATACTCGCAACCCGACGTGTTAAAGTGGTTGTCAATCCCTTTTGGGTAACGGTGCCACAAATTGGCAAACGGACGTGATAAAAATATGATAGATGGGATAAATAGATCTTGGATAAAATAAATTGCAGCAAGGTATTTTTGTATTTTTGGTTTAGTAGATCTGATAATAAAAGCAAAGGAAAATAGATCGCAAAGGCAAATATATTAAAGAAGAGACCCGGGGCCGTAGTTTTCACTAGTGGCTTCTCTCGAGAAAAATATGAAACGGTGGGTAAATGAATCACTGTTGGGCAATTGATAGAACTTCAAATAATCATGATGATATCCAGGCAATGATCATTATATAGGCATCACGTCCAAGATTAGTAGACCGACTCTTGCCTGCATCTACTACTATTACTCCACACATCGACCACTATCCAGCATGCATCTAGTGTATTAAGTTCTGGAGAAACGGAGTAATGCAATAAGAACGATGACATGATGTGGACAAGATCTATTTATGTAGAAATAGACCCCATCTTGTTATCCTTAATAGCAAAGATACATACGTGTCGGTTCCCCTTCTATCACTGGGATCAAGCACCGTAAGATCGAGCCCATCAAAAAGCACATCTTCCCATTGCAAGATAAATAGATCAAGTTGGCCAAACAAAACCCAAATATCAGAGAAGAAATACGAGGCTATAATCAATCATGCATATAAGAGATCAAAGAAGACTCAAATAACTTTCATGGATAAAAACATAGATCTGGTCATAAACTCAAAGTTCATCGGACCCCAACAAACACACCGCAAAAGGGTTACATCATATGGATCTCCAAGAGACCATTGTATTGAGAATCAAACGAGAGAGAGGAAGCCATCTAGCTACTAACTATAAACCCGAAGGTCTACAAAAAGTTACTCACACATCATCGGAGAGGCACCAATGGACATGATGAACCCCTCCGTGATGGTGTCTAGATTGGATCTGGTGGTTCTGTACTCTGCAGCGGCTGGAATTGACTTTTGTCGACTCCCCTAGGGTTTCTGGAATATTGGGGTATTTATAGAGCAAAGAGTCGGTTCGGGACGCACCCGAGGTGGGCACAACCCACCAGAGCGCCTGGGCCTCCAGGCGCGCCCAGGTGCATTGTGCTCCCCTCGGAGCACCCCAAGGCGCTTCTCCGGCCCATTGGATGTCTTCTGGTCCAAAAAATCCACAAAAAGTTTCGCCGTGTTTGGACTCCGTTTGATATTGATTTCCTGCGATGTAAAAAACATGCAGAAAACAGCAACTGACACTTGGCACTATGTCAATAGGTTAGTACCAAAAAATGATATAAAATGATTATAAAACATGCAGAATGATAATATAACAACATGAAACAATAAAAAATTATAGATACGCTGGAGACGTATCAACGGCTTATACGATGGAATAACTCAAAAGTGAATGCGCCGACTTACAATATTGTGGATTTCATTCCTCCAATACATAAGCATACTTTTTCTCCTGATGTTGATCCGTCCACCCTTATAGATGATGAAGCTGTGTTCAAAGCTTTAACTGGCATCGACTGGGCATCACCTGACTTCCAGACGACGGAGGAAGAAGAAGAAGAACCGGCGCAGGATAACCCGAAGTCTTCAACTTGCCAGGACTAAGACAACTGATCCAAGGGGCGGCTCTCAGACCACGACGCAGAACTTCTTTTGCAAAAATCTTAAACCTTTGAGCTTGGGAAAGCCATGTAATAGGCTAGTTGAGACAATGATCTGTCATGCCGTCGTGCATGTTTAGCCTTAAAACTGCTGATGAAATATGTTATGTGCCACTTATGAACGAACTTGCAGTGAATATCAACATCTCTGCTAGTTATAATATTATTTCCAATGTTCCTCCACACATGCTAAACAACATACACCCTGGCGGTTTAAGCTAGGGCGGGTCACAATTTCCAATATAATGTGCTCTGGCGACTTAAAGTCTATAACCAGGGCGGGTTAGAAAAACTCGAAATATTCATTGAAATATGAAAAGTCATACCTGTAGACAGATATCACCTTGATGTTGTACTAATTGTAATTCAGCATGGGTATTAACCCGTAAACATGAAAACTCATGACTTGAATATATTCAAGGAGAAACATCCTGGCGACTTAAAGTCCGCTTATCAGGGCGATTTATTAACCCAATATACTCAAGTATGAGTCATAGAATCAAGGCTACATGGCCTGAATTGTGAAAATCATACGACAATAGAAGAGAATTCCACAAAACCGAGATATTCAGGAAAAACAGAAATTCAGAAGAAATAAACAAGGCTTTCACAGGCTGCCAAGCCCAAATCTCGAATTCAATTTTTAACTTCAATGAAACTAGCATGAAAGCCACTAGAGTATCCTCGCTTTCCGTAAGTCGGTTCCCACATGACCCAATCGCTTAACCTGGAGAAGTTTAGGGTCTTACTTAAAAGATTTGACTTGTCCAGAATACACAGGGTTCGAAGTAACATCTTGCAAACGGGCAGGTTTTACCAAGTTTCAATGAAGGTGACTTAAGAGCCTGGGTTTATCCTCGTTATCCGTAAGCCGGCCCTCACATGACAAACCGCCGTTTTTAACCTTAATGAGTTCAGGGTCTTATTTAAAAGATTTGACTGTTAAGAAATGGTGGGTCATTCAGGATTACCTAGTGGAGAAGCATCGTGCATACAGGTAGAATAACCCAGAATTCGGCGTTTTATGCATGGTCACAAGGGTAAGAAAGCTAAACCCATTGGGTTGGAAGCCCCTAATGTAACGCCCCAAGACCGGAGCTTCAGACGCCTTCCATGTTTTCCGAGTTTCGTCGTGTGAGTTGTTGGTTTGTTGCATTCAACATTGCATCATGTGCATTGCATCATGCATCTTCTCCATACCATTGTTGTGTTTGTTTAATCTAGTTGCTCATGTGCATTGCAACTTCTTTTCTTCTCTTGATCTTTCCCTCAACCCCTTGCTCACTTCCAACTTGGTTTCACCCAAGTTTCAAATCCCTATGCCACTTCTTTCTTTCCCTTTTCTCTATTTATTTGAGTTGCAAACAGAATTGCTCAAATAAATGTTCATCTTTTGCCCATAAATCATATATATTATGTAGGGTCATCCTATAAAATTTAAGCCCATTTGGATTCAGTTTGGTTAGGTTATAAATTCATACAAGTTTGAATTTAACTCAAACTTGTTCCTTTGTGTGAACTTTATTCTCTCTAAAATTCCTTTCACCATTTTATTTAAATTCCTCATATTTTTATGAGCCTGGGAAAATTGTCCTCCTGGCCAAATTCCTTCCCTAACACCTCTCTTTCTTTTATTCTCTCTAATTCTTTTTTTTGCTAAAAAAACTCAAGTGGGAGAAGAGGAAGCCCAGCGAGGCTGGCCCATTCTTTTCCTCTCAGCCCACCAGGCCGGCCCTCCTCCTCCTTTAACCTACCGCCAGGAGAACCCCATCTCCCTCGAACCCCTCCTCCTCCTTCGTTCCTCCCTCCAGCGCCGCCAGGAGAGGAGCGTCCGTGCCCGCATCCCTCGATCCACATCCCCTCGATCCCCATCACCAGCGCCTCCTCCTCCTCCCTCTCGCTCCTCTGCACGACCCCTTCCCCTGCTCTCTTCCACAACTGCCACTGCCTTCGACCACCAGGAGGCCTCCGCATCGCTAGGAGATCGCCACGTCGCCGGGGACGTCAAGCGCTGTCCCTCCGTGCAGCGCCTCCTGCCTGCCTTCGCCTCGCATCCACCGTGCCTCGTCCCTCTCCGCTCACCAGCGCTTGTAACACCCACGATGCAGCTATATCTCCGACGTGTCGGAGCCCGACTTAGAGCCATAACCGCATAGTAGGCATGTCGTAAGAGGGGTAATCTTTACACATCCCATGTACTGAATATGAAAGGGATAAAGAGTTGGCTTACAATCTCCACTTCACACAATACATAAATATAGCGTTACATCATCCAGAATACAATCAAGGTCCGACTACGGAACCAAATAAAGAAAGACAACCCCTAATGCTAGATCCCCAATCGTCCCGATTGGGCTCCACAACTGATCAACGAGAAGCGAAACAAAACAACAATCAAAATCTTCATAGAGCTCCCACTTGAGCTCAGCTGCGTCATCTGCACTGTTATCATCGGCACCTGCAACTGTTTGGAAGTATCTGTGAGTCACGGGGACTCAGAAATCTCACAGCCTCACGATCAAGACTATTTAAGCTTATGGGTAGGAAAGGGTAGTGAGGTGGAGCTGCAGCACTAAGCATATATGGAGGCTAAATTACGCAAATGAGAGCGATAAGAGAAGCAAAGCTCGGTCGAGAAGCTATAATGACCAAGAAGTGATCTTGAAACTACTTACGTTCAAACATAACTCCAAAGCCGTGTTCACTTCCCGCACTCCGCCGGAAAGAGACCATCACGGCTACACACGCGGTTGAAGCATTTTAATTAAGTTAAGTGTCAAGTTATCTACAACCGGATATTAACAAATTCCCATCTGCCCATAACCGCGGGCACGGCTTTCAAAAGTTCAAAACCCTGAAGGGGTGTCCCAACTTAGCCCATCACAAGCTCTCATGGTCAACGAAGGATATTCCTTCTCCCAGGAAGACCCGATCAGACTCGGAATCCCGGTTACAAGACATTTCGACAATGGTAAAACAAGACCAGCAAAGCCGCCTGAATGTGCTGACAAATCACGATAGGAGCTGCACATATCTCGTTCTCAGGGCACACCGGATGAGCAAGACGTCGGGTTGGCATAGACCCTGGTTGCCCAGGGGGCGCCAGACATCGCTCAGGTTGGACCAACACTTAGAGAAGCACTGGTCTGGGGGGGTTAAAATAAAGATGACCCTTGAGTCTGCAGAACCCAAGGGAAAAGGTTTAGGTGGCAAATGGTAAAACCAAGGTTGGGCCTTGCTGGAGGAGTTTTATTCAAAGTGAACTGTCAAGGGGTTCCCATTATAACCCAACCGCGTAAGGAACGCAATATCAAGGAACATAACACCGGTATGACGGAAACTAGGGCGGCAAGAGTGGAACAAAACACCAGGCGTAAGGCCGAGCCTTCCACCCTTTACCAAGTATATAGATGCACTAAAGTAAACAATATATGCAATAATGATATCACAACAATATCCATGTGCCACCAAGGAACAAACTCCATCTTGACCTGCAACTAGCAACGCTATAAGAGGGCTGAGCAAAGCGGTAACATAGCCAAACAACAGTTTGCTAGACAAGATGGGTTAGAGGCTTGTCATGGCAATATGGGAGGCATGATATAGCAAGTGGTAGGTAACGTGGCATAGCACTAGAGCGAGCAACTAGCAAGCAAACATAGAAGTGATATCAAGGGTATGGTCATCTTGCCTGAGATCCCGCAAGGAAGAAGAATGAGTCCAAGAGGAAGACAAACGGACGTAGTCGAACGATTCCTCACAAACACGACATTATCGGAACTAACCCGAAGAAGCAACACCAGAAAGGAGCAAACAACATAGTAAACAACCATCACATAACATGGCATGATGCACAATCAAGTATGATGCATGTCCGGTTTAAAGAGGCATGGCATGGCAAAGTGCAACAAACAATACTACAAATTAAGTGGAGCTCAACATGCAACGGGTTGCATATTGATGGAACACCACATCAATTATTTAGTTCTCTCTCATTTAGGTACTCAACAATATTAAATGTTGTTAAACATGGCAAGAGGAGAAGCATAAATAAATTATCTATTTAGGCAAGTTTAAATTAGGCCGGAACGCCAAACAACAATTCCGGTAAAACCCCATATGCATTTAGCAAATTAATGCAAACAACAATCTAAACATTTTAATTGTTGTTATCATGATGCGGATGACATGTGCAAGTTTATGCAATTTTTATTAAAAGTTGACAAGAGCATTATGAAGCATTTGTCACCATGGCGAAAACGAAAGGGGTGCCACGGCAACGATAACGGGAATGGTGCCACGGCAACATTCCGGTTCCGGTAACTTGATTGAGATGCCGGTGCAAAAGAAACTATGACAGGAACGTGCCATGCAAGGATGGTGGGGTGCTCCCGGATACCGGGTTCCCACGGGTGGACGGCATGGCAACGAGGAGGAACAACTAACGCTCATGGGCAAATACAACAACCAACCATGCATCTCATACAACACAAGCATTCGTCCACGGGCGGTCGTTCTTGGCGGTTATACCTTTGAAGCATGCGTTTCGAAGCAGATCGGTTCGTAGAGGAAGTAGTTGTGCTCGCGAACTTGTCGGGTCCGCGGCGACGGTAATGAAAACACATCCGTGGTCTCTGGGCGTAGTGGTACTTGGGGTAGTGATACACGGTCCGAAAGCGGTTCGCGGCGATGGTATTCGAACTTGGTGATCCGAGGGGGTACTTGGCGAATAACGGCCGTCGTGGTACTTGGTGAAATCCTCGGAGATGGACTTGGCGGTCCGGGTACGGGTCTTCGACGGCGGTAGTACTACATATCGTAGTGGAACTTTGTGCAACTAGGGTGTTCGGACTTGCCGGCCTCGTCAACTCGAAAAGGTACTTGACGTTCTTGGCGATTCCGAAGACGGTGGTAGATGTACTTGGTGTCAATGTGGTCTTCGGGTACTTGACGATTCCGGACGGGGCAACAAAACATAGTCGACCTTGACGTTTCAGTGTTGTAGTGGAATGAACGTCTGTGCTTGCCGGTGTAGGTACTTGCCGAATCCACGAAGACATTCTTGACCTCCCTGGTTGCCGGGTATTGACGGCGCCAAGAGGGGCAACAAGGCCGACGGGTCAGCAGGGGGTTGAGCTCGTGATGGACGGGGAGAGCAACCTGGAGGCAGCAGGAGCGGTTGATGGCGTGTGCGGGCGGCGTGTGGAGGTGCAAGAAGGCGGAGCCGCAGGCATCCATGGCCTCGGCGAGGGGATCAGACGCGAGGCTCCTGTGGCGGTCATGGCTGCACAAGCTAGCGGACGGAGCTGCAGAAGTCGTCGGGGTCACGCGCAGGGTGGCCTTCGGGAGTGATGCAGGCGCACAAGGAGAGGAGTCCTCCACGTTGGAGGGTTCGCCGGCGCTGGGAGCACGTCCATGGCGAGGACCCGAGGGAGAGGGGCGACGCAAGGTGAGGAGAAGCTGAAGGAGTCCGGGAGGGGCTCACCGGCGCTACGCTTGCCGGGGCCAGCAGGCAACGCGAGCGGAGAGGGATGAGGCATGGTGGATGCGGGGCGAAGGCAGGCAGGAGGCGCTGCACACAGGGACAACGCTCAGCGTCCCCGGCTGCGCGGCGATGTCCTGGTGATGCGGCGGCCTCCTGGTGGTCAAAGGCAGTGGCGATGGTGGAAGAGAGCAGGGGAAGGGGTCGTGCAGAGGAGTGAGAGGGAGGAGGAGGAGGCGCTGGTGATGGGGATCGAGGGGATGTGGATCGAGGGATGCGGGCACGGACGCTCCTCTCCTGGCGGTGCTGGAGGGAGGAATGAAGGAGGAGGAGGGGTTTGAGGGAGATGGGGTTATCCTGGCGCTAGGTTAAAGGAGGAGGAGGGTCGGCCTGGGCTGAGAGGAAAAGAATGGGCTGGCCTCGCTGGGCTTCCTCTTCTCCCACTTGAGTTTTTTTAGCAAAAAAAGAATTAGAGAGAATAAAAGAAAGAGAGGTGTTAGGGAAGGAATTTGGGCAGGAGGACAATTTTCCTGGGCTCTTAAAAATATGAGCAATTTAAATAAAATGGTGAAAGGAGTTTTAGAGAGAATAAAGTTCACACAAAGGAACAAGTTTGAATTTAATTCAAACTTGTATGAATTTATAACCTAACCAAACTGAATCCAAATGGGCTTAAATTTTATAGGTTGACCCTACATAATATATATGATTTATGGGCAAAAGATGAACATTTATTTGAGCAATTCTATTTGGAACTCAAATAAATAGAGAAAAGGGAAAGAAAGAAGTGGCATAGGGATTTGAAACTTGGGTGAAACCAAGTTGGAAGTGAGCAAGGGGTTGATGGAAAGATCAAGAGAAGAAAAGAAGTTGCAATGCACATGAGCAACTAAATTAAACAAACACAACAATGTTATGGAGAAGATGCATGATGCAATGCACATGATGCAATGTTGAATGCAACAAACCAACAACTCACACGACGAAACTCGGAAAACATGGAAGGCGTCTGAAGCTCCGATCTTGGGGCATTACAACACTCCACCACTACAAGAGGATCTCGTCATGAGATCTAGGATGGCACCGAAGGGAAAATGGAAGAAGAATAGAAGAGGTAAAACTAAGTTGCTTCTTTGACAAACGAGTGGAACCAATGAGCCTTGAGAGGTTGAACAAATTGAAAGAAAGAATACAACGAAGATGAACAAAGTTGAAAACACTCCGTTAGAAAAAAAGGAACAGAGGAACATTACGGGAACCTTGTAGGTGAAAGACATGAGAAAAGGGTTGCAATGGGCAAGAAGTACATGCAAGCACTCCGGACGAAACAAGATGTACAAGGGATGATAAAGACCAATTGCGACAACACTCCGGTTGGAAATGGAAGGTAAAGACTAAGAACTTGGCAAAAATGAAAGCACTTAGATGAGACTCTAGTTAGAAGAGGAATGATAGCCACAACACTCCGGTTAAAACAAAATAGAGAAGGAATAAGAATGATATAATTTGGGCAGCACTCCGACTGTAAATGGAAGGAATAGAACATGATCTTGATAAGATGAGAGGATACTTGAAGAAATCAACAACACACTATCTTCGGAACTATTGTAAGAATGGCACCATGGGTAAGAACGATTTCAGACAGCACTACGGTTGAGAAGGGAGGTAAAACTTGATAAGATGAGAGAGCTCGAATGAAAACACGACACTCCGGTTAAATGGATAAGCACGAAAAGAACACGGTCCTCACAATTCGAGATGATGAGTGAAGAGAGCAACATCACAAAGCTTCCGGAACAAAAGAATGGAAGCTAGATTGTTGGGATAAAGGGACGGTGAAGAAAATGACAACTTCTGCCACAAATGAACTTGGAGAACACCCTTCCAAGAAGGTTATAATGGAATTGTTGGAAAAACCAACAACGAAATGAATAAGCTTATAGTGGGCTTATGAAAAACGTCTCAAAATTATGAGGTGAAATTCTGCCACTAACGAAAACAATAGATTGGATTGAGGTCAACAAGGAGTCGAGAAGCTTATTTCACTGGGAGGGTAAATGAAGAACTTGGGTCATTTATGAGAACCATAAATAGCAACAATCCATAGGAAAAGCTTTAGGTGACATATAACCCAAGATAACTCCAATGAAGAGATTGATGGGTTGAAAAGATGTCTTGAATGAACTGAAAATGATGGATTTAAGATATGTGACTCTTGAAAACTTGTGAATCATGAAACACGAAGGGAAATTGTCAAGAATGACATAACACCATCTCAAAAGATAAGGTAGAAAAAGAATCTCAATCAACACTTCAAGAAGGAATTAAATCCTTTAGGAACCATCATGTAGAGCCTCCATGAAGAACTCGTGCAACAAAAGGATGATCAAATGGAAGGAAAAAGAAGTTGAAAAACACAAGGTGAAGCCTTGCGATGATTTAGATGGAGCTTCGCGATGAAATAATGCAGAAAAACTTGGAACTCCGGAAAAGAAAGATGAAACAAATGAAACCGAGAATTTGATGAACCTCCTAAATAAGGAATTAAATCATTTGGATGAAACAAGAATAAGAATTACATTATGCTTATCCTTCACCAATTTAAATTGATGAGAAGCAACGGATTTGGCATACTACTTATTCTCGTAGAAAGGATTAAGAAAGATATAGCGCAAACTTGAGAAGGTCTTCTACGAACCACTGGTAGGATTGAAAAAAAACAAATGAATTGATATGATAACAAAGGAAAAGCAATCTTGAATGAACCACCGTAAGAATTGAAAAATGAACGAAGAAAAGATAAAGAATACGGGGAAGAATTAGAGAACGAATGAAAATACTTGAGAGAATTTAGATACATGAGAACGAAGAGATCACGAGCTGATTAGAGGATATTTGAGCGATGCACCGGTAAGATTGGAGAACGAGAGCTGAAAGCTGAGAATGAATAAACCCGAAATGATGGCCTCCGGAGAATCAAACTGAAAAGACTCCTGAAATGCTCCGGGTGGGTGAAAAGAATTCTCACAATCGAAAACAATTATGAGAAGATGGCATCAAGCTAGCACCATGAATCTTGAAGAGAACGGAGCAAGATATGGAAGAAAAACTCTTCTTCGGTCTTCAAAATCTGAGAATTACAACGAGAAACACCACCATGAATTATTTAGACACTACAGAAGAATCAAAAGTGAAGAGGTTGAGCCAAACGATGAAAAGAATTTGACCGATCTTGGAGAAAGACATATTACTGATGATAATTCATTATTACCTCCAACTTGGAGAAGAATTTGAGAGTAACTCTGGGAAAATTAGAAGAGTCGGGTAAGATCCTGGGAAAAGACCTGTGGGTTAGGGCCCACTCAAAAGATACATCGTTGAATGATTACTTGAAAGGGAGATTGCGCCGGTTGAATTAAGTTGCTTGAATGAGATAACATCCTCAAAAGAACTTGAACGCATTGAGAATGGAAACTTGAATCTTCTAAGATATCTTCAGCACTCCGGAACAATTGAATAGCGAGAAATGAAAGATTAAGAGGTGCAACGGCATCATAAAACATTTGAAACAAGGAAAAGGATATGATCGACAAAGCTTGAATTGAATTCACTGGAGAAGAAAAAGAATGAAGAATGATGAACTTGAAGCTCCGTTAGCATCTTCCTGAGAATCACCGGATAAGAATATTGATTGAAAAGAATGGAGAGACTTCACATCCATAAGATGGATACTTGATTAATATCTGAGTCCTCAAAAAAAAAAAAAGGGGGGGGGGGGGGGGAAAACAAAGGCAACTTGGGATGGATGAAACAAACAATGTTGAGAAGACTTGAGTTGATCTTGCGGATGGGAAAAATGATAGGATCATCTTGAAGAGAAAACACGCCGGTTGAGAAGAAATTGAGATGACAACCTCAATGATCAAGAAGGATTAGTATCCACATAGGAATATGAGAACGCCACTTAGAAAAGGTATGGAAACCACATTTGACATTGAAGCAACTTGAATACCACAATCAAAACAAAACAAAAGATTGGCTTGCAAAATAAGCCGGAAACAAACATATGATAGATCCCATATCGTATGATGTGTCTGTTGGAAAGAATTCCTACGAGCTACTTGAATTCCCACTTATAAACTCCCGAAAGTTTCTGGTTATGCAATCAGGTGTTGGGGATACAGGGGAAGCATAATATCTCACCCAAAACTATCAAATCCTACATCCAGCTGTATCCATCCTTCAACACATAACCAAGAAACCTTCGGAAATCATTTACCTCAACCTTCGAAAAGCATCCGTTATACGAGTTATGGCAATACTCCAAAACTCCCGCCCCAGTACTGGGTGGCGTCGAGGTTATCTCACCAACAACTGCATAAAGGAGATTTTCGATGTCGGCGAACTCAGGTATTCCAGAAATGCAATGATAAAATTGTGACGACAACACCTTGGAGCTCAACTCCCCGGGACACTGCCACAACCCCTAAATGTCAGGAGGCACCAAGAACAATGTTCTCGTCACAAAACCATCGGAACGATTCCAAGATACCCGCGTGATCCTAAAATTTTTTTAGTAAAATTTGAGAGGAGAAGAGTAAAAAATCTACGTCGGGAGGCCTCACCAAAGCGGCGAAGGGACTGAGGAGTAAAAAGAATCCTACTCTCCGATATATATAATCCTATAAGACTCAAAACATTTTTTCTATACTCAACAACATCAGCGATTCGATCAAGTAGGGGGGCTCCTAAGTCGAGGAAGGCTCTGATTACTAACTTGTAACACCCACGATGCGGCTATATCTCCCACAGGTCGGAGCACGAGTTAGAGGCATAACCGCATAGTAGGCATGTCGCAAGAGGGGTAATCTTTACACATCCCATGTACTGAATATGAAAGGGATAAAGAGTTGGCTTACAATCGCCACTTCACACAATACATAAATATAGCATTACATCATCCAGAATACAATCAAGGTCCGACTACGGAACCAAATAAAGAAAGACAACCCCTAATGCTAGATCCCCGATCGTCCCGACTGGGCTCCACTACTGATCAACGAGAAGCGAAACAAAACAACGATCAAGATCTTCATAGAGCTCCCACTTGAGCTCAGCTGCGTCATCTGCACTGTTATCATCGGCACCTGCAACTGTTTGGAAGTATCTGTGAGTCACGGGGACTCAGCAATCTCACACCCTCGTGATCAAGACTATTTAAGCTTATAGGTAGGAAAGGGTAGTGAGGTGGAGCTGCAGCACTAAGCATATATGGAGGCTAACTTACGCAAATGAGAGCAAGAAGAGAAGCAAAGCTCGGTCGAGAAGCTATAATGATCAAGAAGTGATCCTAAAACTACTTACGTTCAAACATTACTCCAAAGCCGTGTTCACTTCCTGGACTCCGCCGGAAAGACACCATCACGGCTACACACGCGGTTGAAGCATTTTAATTAAGTTAAGTGTCAAGTTATCTACAATCGGATATTAACAAATTCCCATCTGCCCATAACCGCGGGCAAGGCTTTCGAAAGTTCAAAACCCTGCAGGGGTGTCCCAACTTAGCCCATCACAAGCTCTCACGGTCAATGAATGATATTCCTTCTCCCAGGAAGACCCGATCAGACTCGGAATCCCTGTTACAAGACATTTCGACAATGGTCAAACAAGACCAGCAAAGCCGCCCGAATGTGCCAACAAATCCTGATAGGATCTGCACATATCTCGTTCTCAGGGCACACCGGATGAGCAAGACGTCGGGTTAGCATAGACCCTGGTTGCCCAGGGGGCACCGGACATCGCTCAGGTTGGACCAACACTTAGAGAAGCACTGGCCCGGGGGGTTAAAATAAAGATGACCCTTGAGTCTGCAGAACCCAAGGGAAAAAGGCTTAGGTGGCAAATGGTAAAACCAAGGTTGGGCCTTGCTGGAGGAGTTCTATTCAAAGCGAGCTGTCAAGGGGTTCCCATTATAACCCAACCGCGTAAGGAACGCAAAATCAAGGAACATAACACCGGTATGACGGAAACTAGGGCGGAAAGAGTGGAACAAAACACCAGGCATAAGGCCGAGCCTTCCACCCTTTACCAAGTATATACATGCATTAAAGTAAACAGTATATGTAATAATGATATCCCAACAAGCTCCATGTTCCAACAAGGAACAAACTCCATCTTCACCTGCAACTAGCAATGCTATAAGAGGGGCTGAGCAAAGCGGTAACATAGCCAAACAACGGTTTGCTAGGAAAGATGGGTTAGAGGATTGTCATGGCAATATGGGAGGCATGATATAGCAAGTGGTAGGTATCGCGGCATAGCAATAGAGCGAGCAACTAGCAAGAAAAGATAGAAGTGATATCAAGGGTATGGTCATCTTGCCTAAGATCCCGCAAGGAAGAAGAACGAGTCCAAGAGGAAGACAAACAGACGTAGTCGAACGGATCCTCACAAACGCGACATTATCGGAACTAACCCGAAGAAGCAACACCGGAAAGGAGCAAACAACATAGTAAACAACCATCACATAACATGGCATGATGCACAATCAAGTATGATGCATGTCCGGTTTAAAGAGGCATGGCATGGCAAAGTGCAACAAACAATACTATAAATTAAGTGGAGCTCAATATGCAACGGGTTGCATATTGATGGAACACCACATCAATTATTTAGTTCTCTCTCATTTAGGTACTCAACAATATTAAATGTTGCTAAACATGGCAAGAGGAGAAGCATAAAGAAATTATCTATTTAGGCAAGTTTAAATGAGGCCGGAACGCCAAACAACAATTCCGGTAAAACCCCATATGAATTTAGCAAATTAATGCAAACAACAATTTAAACATTTTAATTCTTGTTATCATGATGCAGATGACATGTGCAAGTTTATGCAATTTTTATTAAAAGTTGACAAGAGCATTATGAAGCATTTGTCACCATGGCGGAAACGAAAGGGGTGCCATGGCAACGATAACGGGAATGGTGCCACGGCAACATTCCGGTTCCGGTAACTTGATTGAGGTGCCGGTGCAAAAGAAAATGTGATAGGAGCGTGTCATGCAAGGATGGTGGGGTGCTCCCAGATACCGGGTTCCCACGGGTGGACGGCATGGCAACGAGGAGGAACAACTAACGCTCACGGGCAAATACAACAACCAACCATGCATCTCATACAACACAAGCATTCATCCACGGGCGGTCGTTCTCGACGGTTATACCTTCGAAGTGTGCGTTTCGAAGCGGATCGGTTCATAGAGGAAGTAGTTGTGCTCGCAAACTTGTCGGGTCCACGGCGACGGTAATGAAAACGCATCTGTGGTCTCCGGGCGTAGTGGTACTTGGGGTAGTGATACACGGTCCGAAAGCGGTTCACGACGATGGTAGTGGAACTTAGTGATCCGAGGGGGTACTTGGCGAATAACGGCTGTCGTGGTACTTGGTGAAATCCTCGGAGATGGACTTGGTGGTCCGGGTATGGGTCTTCGATGGCGGTAGTACTACATATCATGGTGGAACTTGCTGCAACTAGGGTGTTCGGACTTGCCGGCCTCGTCAACTCGAAAAGGTACTTGGCGTTGTTAGCTATTCCGAAGACGGAGGTAGATGTACTTGGTGTCAATGTGGTCTTTGGGTATTTGACGATTCCGGACGGGGCAACAAAACATAGTCGACCTTGACGTTTCAGTGCTGTAGTGGAATGAACGTCCGTGTAGTCTTGCCAGTATAGGTACTTGTCGAATCCATGAAGAGACTCTTGGCCTCCCTGGTTGCCAGGTCTTGACAGCGCCAACAGGGGCAACAAGGCCGACGGGTCAGCAGGGGTTGAGCTCGTGATGGACGGGGAGAGCAGCCTGAAGGCAGCAGGAGCGGTTGATGGCGTGTGCGGGCGGCGTGTGGAGGTGCAGGAGGGCGGAGCCGCATGCATCCATGGCCTCGGCGAGGGGATCAGACGCGAGGCTCCTGTGGCGGTCTTGGCTGCACGAGCTAGTGGACGGAGCTGCAGCAAGTCGTCGGGGTCGTGCAGGGTGGCCTTCGGCACTGATGCAGGGTTTGCAGGCGCGCAAGGAGAGGAGTCCTGCACATTGGAGGGTTCGGCGGCGCTGGGAGCAGGTCCATGGCGAGGACCCGAGGGAGAGGGGCGACGCAAGGTCAGGAGAAGCTGAAGGAGTCCGGGAGGGGCTCGCCGGTGCTACGCCTGCCGAGGCCAGCGGGCAACGCGAGCGGAGATGGACGAGGCACGGTGGATGCAGGGGGAAGGCAGGCAGGAGGCGCTGCACGGAGGGACAATGCTCGGCGTCCCCGCCGACGAGGCGATCTCCTGGCGATGCGGCAGCCTCCTGGTCGTCGGAAGCAGTGGCGGTGGTGGAAGAGAGCAGGGGAAGGGGTCGTGCAGAGGAGCGAGAGGGAGGAGGAGGAGGCACTGGTGATGGGGATCGAGGGGATGTGGATCGAGGGATGCGGGCACGGACGCTCCTCTCCTGCCGGCGCTGGAGGGAGGAACGAAGGAGGAGGAGGGGGTTCGAGGGAGATGGGGTTCTCCTGGCGGTAGGTTAAAGGAGGAGGAGGGCCGGCCTGGTGGGCTGAGAGGAAAAGAATGGGCCGGCCTCGCTGGGCTTCCTCTTCTCCCACTTGAGTTTTTTTAGCAAAAAAAAGAATTAGAGAGAATAAAAGAAAGAGAGGTGTTAGGGAAGGAATTTGGCCAGGAGGACAATTTTCCTAGGCTCATAAAAATATGAGGAATTTAAATAAAATGGTGAAAGGAATTTTAGAGAGAATAAAGTTCACACAAAGGAACAAGTTTGAGTTAAATTCAAACTTGTATGAATTTATAACCTAACCAAACTGAATCCAAATGGGCTTAAATTTTATAGGATGACCCTACATAATATATATGATTTATGGGCAAAAGATGAAAATTTATTTGAGCAATTCTATTTGCAACTCAAATAAATAGAGAAAAGGGAAAGAAAGAAGTGGCATAGGGATTTGAAACTTGGGTGAAACCAAGTTGGAAGTGAGCAAGGGGTTGCGGGAAAGATCAAGAGAAGAAAAGAAGTTGCAATGCACATGAGCAACTAAATTAAACAAACACAACAATGGTATGGAGAAGATGCATGATGCAATGCACATGATGCAATGATGAATGCAACAAACGAACAACTCACACGATGAAACTCGGAAAACATGGAAGGCGTCTGAAGCTCCGGTCTTGGGGCGTTACACCCAAGTAACCTTATGAACAACTAATAAAGACTCAAATGCTTGTGAAATGAAATGATAGAGGCACCAGCTTACCAGGGATGCCGTCTTTATTATAATGATCATAATATATACATTGATGAAAGTATGTACAACACAAGAGCCGGTGTCTCAAGTGTAATGAGGCCGAAGATGAGCGATGTTCCAAGGTCGGTGGGTCTTCTCCTCCGATGTGTGTGAGTCTTTGTGTTATCAAATATCAATAAGGTAGTATGACCCGTTGTTCAGGTTCTTGCTAACCACAAATGGCCCCTCCCAAGGTGGGGATAACTTATGCATATCTGTTTGATCCTAGATCAACCGGACCACCAAATCGCCTTCTTGAAAGGTCCGGGTTTTAACCCGGCGGCTATGATAACGACGCAGATCCTACTGGTATATTGCCGAACGAGCTGCCGCAAGGTCACGCTCCTCATCCAACATATCAAGAGCATCCTGACATGCTTTTTCATTAACAGCCTCAACATAAGCCGCCGCCCGGGGCGAGTCATGACGGATATCGCTTGGAAGAACCGCCTCTGCCCCATAGACCATGAAGAAGGGCGTGTAACATGTTGATCTGTTGGGGGTGGTGTTGATGCTCCAAAGTACCAAGGGTAACTCCTCAACCCAACAACCCTGCATCCTCTGCAAAGGGACCATAAGCTGGGGTTTTATCCCTTTTAAGATTTCTTGATTGGCCCTTTCAGCTTGACCATTGGACTGGGGGTGAGCCACTGATGAAACGCCAAGATGAATATGCTCTCGTTGACAAAATTCTTTCATAGCACCCTTAGACAGGTTAGTACCATTATCAGTGATGATACTGTGTGGGTAGCCAAACGGAAGATCACCTTCTTAATGAATTGAACTGCCATTGCTGCATCATACTTACTAACCGACTCTGCCTCAACCCACATGGTAAATTTATCAACCGCCACCAAAGATGAGTCTTTTTGTCTTTAGACCTTTTGAAAGGCCCAACCATATCCAACCCCCAGACTGCAAACGGCCAAGTAAAATCATCCTCAATTCTTGAGCCGGCACATGAGCTCGCCTAGAAAATTTATGACAACCATCACACTTGCTAACCAGATGTTCTGCATCAGCATGAGCCGTCAACCAATAAAATCCATGATGAAAAGCTTTAGACACAAGAGATTTAGAACTGGCGTGATGGACATAATCTCCTTCATGAATCTCCCTTAGAATCTCATGACCCTCTTCAAGAGAAACACAGCGCTGGAATACGCCTATGACACTGCATTGGTGTAACTCGCCATTGACAATAGTCATAGACTTAGACCGTCGGGTTATCTGCCTGGCCAAAGTTTCATCCTCAGGTAACTCTCCCCGGGTCATATAAGCCAGATAAGGAACTATCCAATCAGGGATGGCATGAAGAGCCGCAACCAATTGTGCCTCCGGGTCAGGAACAACAAGATCTTATTTGGAAGGCAACTTAATTGGAGGACTATTCAACATGTCAAGAAAAACATTAGGGGGTACCGGCTTATGCTGTGACCCAAGATGGCTCATAGCATTAGCCGCCTCATTTTTCCTTCGATCCAGATGCTCCACCTGATTACCTTTGAAATGACCAGCAATATTATCAACTACCCGACGATAAGCTGCCATGAGTGGGTCTTTAGAATCCCAAGTGCCAAAAACCTACTGAGCCACCAAATCTGAGTTGCCAAAGCACCTGACCCGGCTTAGAATCATCTCTTTGGCCACCTTCAGGCCATGAAGCAAGGCCTCATACTCATCTGCATTATTGGTGCAAGGAAACATAAGCCTTAAAACATAACAAAAAATTTCGCCTCATGGAGAAGTCAAAATAACTCCAGCCCCTGAGCCTTCCAATTGCCTGGACCCATCAAAATGAATAGTCCAATACGTATTATCAGGCTTCTCCTTAGGCATCTGCAACTCTGTCCAGTCATTGATGAAATCCACAAGAGCTTGAGACTTGATAGCTGTCCTTGGCATATATTTCAAACCATGGGGTCCCAGCTCAATGGCCCACTTGGCCACTCGGCCCATGGCTTCTCTGTTTTGAATAATATCTCCTAAAGGAGCATAGCTGACCACTATAATGGGATGATCAAGAAAATAATGCTTCAACTTGCGACTGGCCATTAACACCCCATATACTAGCTTATGCCAATGAGGGTATTGATATGTCTCCAACGTATCTATAATTTTTGATTGCTCCATGCTATATTATCTTCTGTTTTGGACATTATTGGGATTTATTATCCACTTTTATATTATTTTTGGGACTAACCTATTAACCGGAGGCCCATCCTAGAATTGCTATTTTTTGCCTATTTTAGGGTTTCGAAGAAAAGGAATATATAACGAAGTCCAAACGAAATGAAACCTTCGGGAACATGATTTTTGGAACGAACAAGACCCAGGAGACTTGGACCCTACGTCAAGCAACCAACAGGGAGGCCACGAGGTAGGGGGCACGCCTACCCCCCCAGGCGCGCCCTCCACCCTCGTGGCCCCCCTGTTGCTCCACCGACGTACTTCTTCCTCCTATATATACCTACGTACCCCAAACGATCAGATACGGAGCCAAAACCCTAATTCCAACGCTGTAACTTTCTGTATCCACGAGATCCCATCTTGGGGCTTGTTATGGAGCTCCGCCGGAGGCGGCATCGATCACGGAGGGCTTCTACATCAACACCATAGCCTCTCTGATGAAGTGTGAGTAGTTTACCTCAGACCTTTGGGTCCATAGTTATTAGCTAGATGGCTTCTTCTCTCTTTTTGGATCTCAATACAATGTCATCTTGGATTGTATTGTTTCCATCGAGGATAACAATGTCATCCATAGTTATTAGCTAGTGTCCTTTCCCAGTGACAGTAGGGGCAGCAAGGCACGTATTGTATTGTTTCCATCAAGGATAACAAGATGGTTTTTTATCATATTGCATTAATTTATCCCTCTACATCATGTCATCTTGCTTAAGGCGTTACTATGTTCTTATGAACTTAATACTCTAGATGCATGCTGGATAGCGGTCGATGTGTGGAGTAATAGTAGTAGAACCAGACAGGAGTCGGTCTACTTGTCTCAGACGTGATGCCTATATACATGATCATACCTAGATATTCTCATAACTATGCTCAATTCTGTCAATTGCTCAACAGTAATTTGTTCACCCACCATAAAATACTTATGCTCTTGAGAGAAGCCACTAATGAAACCTATGGCCCCCGGGTCTATCTTCATCATATTCAATCTTCCAATACTTAGTTATTTTCATTGCTTTTATTTTACTTTGCATCTTTATCATAAAAATACCAAAAATATTATCTTATCATTCTATCATATCTCACTCTCGTAAGTGACCGTGAAGGGATTGACAACCCTTTATCGCGTTGGTTGCGAGGATTTATTTGTTTTGTGTAGGTACGAGGGACTCGGGCGTAGCCTCCTACTGGATTGACACCTTGGTTCTCAAAAACTGAGGGAAATACTTACGCTACTTTGTTGCACCACCCTTTCCTCTTCAAGGGAAAACCAACGCAAGTGCTCAAGAGGTAGCAAGAAGGATTTCTGGCGTCGTTGCCGGGGAGGTCTACGCAAAAGTCAAACATACCAAGTACCCATCACAAACCCTTATCTCCCTCATTACATTATTTGTCATTTGCCTCTAGTTTTCCTCTCCCCCACTTCACCCTTGTCGTTTTATTCGCCCTCTCTTTATCCTCCCTCTCTTTCTCTATTTGCCTCTTTTTTCCCGTTCCTCGTTTGCTTGTGTGTTGGATTGCTTGCTTGTCTCGATGGCTCTTCCCCGATTTGGTGATCTTCACCTTAAAAGGATAGAAGAAATCGAAAGCAACATTAGGAGTTTTATGGTCTTGCAATTTGAGTATAATAGTTTCTTTAGAAACGAGCTTAAAGAACAAAAAAGCTTTATGAGTTATATGAATAAAGAGCTCGATGATATGTCTAAAGAATTTGATGGTTTGAGATCCCAAATTGCTTGTCTTGAGAAGTTAATCGCTGAAGTTTCGGATAAGAAGGCTACCTTAGTTAATAAGATGACCGCAAAACCAGAAGACCATGATAATAAAGATGAAGATATAAAAGTTATTGATGTGTCCCCTACTAAATCTTTGTTTTGCAATATGAATCTTGATAATGATGGGACTGAATATGATCCACCTTTACCTAGAAGGCATTCCAAAAATTCGGAGTTTTTAGATCTTGATGCTAAATTTGATAAAAGTGGGATTGAAGAGATCAAAACTCTTGATGTTAATGAACCTACTTTTTTGTATTTCAAGGAATTTAATTATAATATCTGCTCTTTGATAGATTGCATTTCCTTGTTACAATCCGTGCTAAATTCTCCTCATGCTTATAGTCAAAATAAAGCTTTTACCAAACATATCGTTGATGCTTTGATGCAATCTTATGAAGAAAAACTTGAGTTGGAAGTTTCTATCCCTAGAAAACTTTATGATGAGTGGGAAGCAACTATTAAAATTAAAATTAAAGATCATGAATGCTATGCTTTATGTGATTTGGGTGCTAGTGTTTCCACGATTCCAAAGACTTTGTGTGATTTGTTAGGTTTCCGTGATTTTGATGATTGCTCTCTAAACTTGCACCTTGCGGATTCCACTATTAAGAAACCTATGGGAAGAATTAATGATGTTCTTATTGTTTCAAATAGGAATTATGTGCCCATAGATTTTATCGTTCTTGATATAGATTGCAATCCTTCATGTCCTATTATTCTTGGTAGACCTTTCCTTAGAACGATTGGTGCAATTATTGATATGAAGGAAGGAAATATTAGATTCCAATTTCCGTTAAGGAAAGGCATGGAACATTTTCCTAGAAAGAAAATTAAATTACCTTATGAATCTATTATGAGATCCACTTATGGATTGCCGACCAAAGATGACAATACCTAGATCTATCCTTGCTTTTTATGCCTAGCTAGGGGCGTTAAACGATACCGCTTGTTGGGAGGCAACCCAATTTTATTTTTATTCCTTGCTTTTTGATCCTGTTTAGTAATAAATAATTTATCTAGCCTTTGTTTTGGTTGTGTTTTTTTGTGTTTAGTTAGTGTTTGTGCCAAGTAGAACCGTTGGGAAGACTTGGGGAAAGTCTTGTTAATCTTGCTATAAAAAACAGAAACTTTAGCGCTCACGAGAACTGCTTTCATTTTTATTTGGAAAGTGCTATTTAGTTAATTATTTTTGTATATGATTAATAGATAAATTCCTCACGTCCATAAATTTATTTTAGAATCTTTGGGGTTCCATATCTTGCGCTAGCTACAGATTACTATAGACTGTTCTATTTTTGACAGATTCTATTTTTCGTGTGTTCTTTGCTTATTTTGATGAATCTATGGCTAGTAAAAGAGTTTATAAACCATAGAGAAGTTGGAATATAGTAGGTTTAACACCAATATAAATAAAGAATGAGTTCATTACAGTACCTTGAAGTGGTCTTTTGTTTACTTTCGCTAACGGAGCTCACGAGATTTTCTACTTTAAGTTTTGTGTTGTGAAGTTTTCAAGTTTTGGGTAAAGATTTGATGGATTATGGAACAAGAAGTGGCAAGAGCCTAATCTTGGGGATGCCCATGGCACCCCAAAGATAATCTAAGGACACCTAAAAGCCAAAGCTTGGGGATGCCCCGGAAGGCATCCCCTCTTTCGTCTACTTCTATCGGTAACTTTACTTGGAGCTATATTTTTATTCACCACATGATATGTGTTTTGCTTGGAGCATCTTGTATGATTTAAGTCTTTACTTTTTAGTTACCACAATCATACTTTTTGTACACACCTTTTGAGAGAGACACACATGATTCGGATATTATTAGAATACTCTATGTGCTTCACTTATATCTTTTGAGTTATATAGCTTTGCTCTAGTGCTTCACTTATATCTTTTAGAGCGCGGTGGTGGATTTGTTTTATAGAAACTATTGATCTCTCATGCTTCACTTAGATTATTTTGAGGGTCTTAAATAGCATGGTAATTTTCTTAAATAATCCTAATATGCTAGGTATACAAGATTAATAATAAAATTCTCTTATGAGTGTGTTGAATACTAAGAGAAGTTTGATACTTGATAATTGTTTTGAGATA
Source organism: Triticum urartu (assembly GCF_003073215.2). NCBI lineage: Eukaryota > Viridiplantae > Streptophyta > Magnoliopsida > Poales > Poaceae > Triticum > Triticum urartu. The sequence goes on from NC_053028.1 coordinate 423,238,545, forward strand.
TGGAGATGGTGATATTAGAGTCATGATAGTTGAGTAGTTGTGAATTTGAAAAATACTTGTGTTAAAGTTTGTGATTCCCGTAGCATGCACGTATGGTGAACTGTTATGTGATGAAGTCGGAGCATGATTTATTTATTGATTGTCTTCCTTATGAGTGGCGGTCGAGGACGAGCGATGGTCTTTTACTACCAATCTATCCCCCTAGGATCATGCGCGTAATACTTTGCTTTCATAACTTGTAGATTTTTGCAATAAGTATATGGGTTCTTTATGACTAATGTTGAGTCCATGGATCATACGCACTCTCACCCTTCCACCTTTGCTATCCTCTCTAATACCGCGCACCTTTCGTCGGTATCATACACCCACCATATACCTTCCTCAAAACAGCCACCATACCTACCTATCATGGCATTTCCATAGCCATTCCGAGATATATTGCCATGCAACTTTCCACCGTTCCTTTTACTATGGCACGCTCCATCATTGTCATATTGCTTTGCATGATCATGTAGTTGACATTGTATTTGTGGCAAAGCCACCGTTCATAATTCTTTCATACATGTCACTCATGAGTCATTGCATATCCCGGTACATCGCTGGAGGCATTCACATAGAGTCATATTTTGTTCCAGGTATCGAGTTGTAAGAAAATAAAAGTGTGATGATCATCATTATCAGAGCATTGTCCCAAGTGAGGAAAGGATGATGGAGACTATGATTCCCCCACAAGTCGGGATGAGACTCCGGACGAAAAAAAGAGAGGCCATAAAAAAAGAGAAGGCCCAAATAAAAAATATGAGAGAAAAAGAGAGAAGGGACAATGCTACTATCCTTTTACCACACTTGTGCTTCAAAGTAGCACCATGATCTTCATGATAGAGAGTCTCCTTTGTTATCACTTTCATATTTTAGTGGGAAATTTTCATTATAGAACTTTGCTTGCATATTCCAATGATGGGCTTCCTCAAAATACCCTAGGTCTTCGTGAGCAAGCAAGTTGGATGCACACCCACTTAGTTTTTTTGAGCTTTCATATACTTATAGCTCTAGTGCATCTGTTGCATGGCAATCCCTACTCACTCACACTGATATCTATTGATGGGCATCTCCATAGCCCGTTGATACGCCTAGTTGATGTGAGACTATCTTCTCCTTTTTGTCTCCTCCACAACCACCATTCTATTCCACCTAAAGTGCTATGTCCATGGCTCACGCTCATGTATTGCGTGAAGATTGAAAAAGTTTGAGAATGTCAAAAGTATGAAACAATTGCTTGGCTTGTCATCGGGGTTGTGCATGATTTAAATACTTTGTGTGGTGAAGATAGAGCATAGCCAAACTATATGATTTTGTAGGGATAACTTTATGTGGCCATGTTATTTTGAGAAGACAGAATTGCTTAGTTAGTATGCTTGAAGTATTATTATTTTTATGTCAATATTGAACTTTTGTCTTGAATATTTCGGATCTGAATATTCATACCACAATTAAGAAGAATTACATTGAAATTATTCCAAGTAGCATTCCACATCAAAAATTCTGTTTTTATCATTTACCTACTCGAGGACGAGCAGTAATTAAGCTTGGGGATGCTTGATACGTCTCCAACGTATCTATAATTTTTGATTGCTCCATGCTATATTATCTTCTGTTTTGGACATTATTGGGCTTTATTATCCACTTTTATATTATTTTTGGGACTAACCTATTAACCGGAGGCCCAGCCCAGAATTGCTGTTTTTTTGCCTATTTTAGGTTTTCGAAGAAAAGGAATATCAAACGGAGTCCAAACGGAATGAAACCTTCGGGAACGTGATTTTTGGAAGGAACAAGACCCACGAGACTTGGACCCTACGTCAAGCAACCAACAGGGAGGCCACGAGGTAGGGGCGCGCCTACCCCCCCCCCCAGGCGCGGCCTCCACCCTCGTGGGCCCCCTGTTGCTCCACCGACGTACTTCTTCCTCCTATATATACCTACGTACCCCCAAACGATCAGATACGGAGCCAAAACCCTAATTCCACCGCCGTAACTTTCTCTATCCACGAGGTCCCATCTTGGGGCCTGTTCCGGAGCTCCGCCGGAGGGGGCATCGATCACGAAGGGCTTCTACATCAACACCATAGCCTCTCCGGTGAAGTGTGATTAGTTTACCTCAGACCTTTGGGTCCATAGTTATTAGCTAGATGGCTTCTTCTCTCTTTTTGGATCTCAATACAAAGTTTTCCCCCTCTCTTGTGGAGATCTATTCGATGTAATCTTCTTTTTGCGGTGTGTTTGTTGAGACCGATGAATTGTGGGTTTATGATCAAGTTTATCCATGAACAATATTTGAATCTTCTCTGAATTCTTTTATGTATGATTGGTTATCTTTGCAAGTCTCTTCGAATTATCAGTTTGGTTTGGCCTACTAGATTGATCTTTCTTGCAATGGGAGAAGTGCTTAGCTTTGGGTTCAATCTTGCAGTGTCCTTTCCCAGTGACAGTAGGGGCAGCAAGGCACGTACTGTATTGTTTCCATCGACGATAACAAGATGGGGTTTTATCATATTGCATGAATTTATCCCTCTACATCATGTCATCTTGCTTAAGGCATTACTCTGTTCTTATGAACTTAATACTCTAGATGCATGCTGGATAGTGGTCGATGTGTGGAGTAATAGTAGTAGATGCAGGCAGGAGTCGGTCTACTTGTCTCGGACGTGATGCCTATATACATGATCATACCTAGATATTCTCATAACTATGCTCAATTCTGTCAATTGCTCAACAGTAATTTGTTCACCCACCGTAAATTACTTATGCTCTTGAGAGAAGCCACTAGTGAAACCTATGGCCCTCGGGTCTATCTTCATCATATTAAATCTTCCAATACTTAGTTATTTTCATTGCTTTTATTTTACTTTGCATCTTTATCATAAAAATACCAAAAATATTATCTTATCATTCTATCATATCTCACTCTCGTAAGTGACCGTGAAGGGATTGACAACCCCTTATCGCGTTGGTTGCGAGAATTTATTTGTTTTGTGTAGGTGCGAGGGACTCGCGCATAGCCTCCTACTGGATTGATACCTTGGTTCTCAAAAACTAAGGGAAATACTTACGCTACTTTGCTGCAGCACCCTTTCCTCTTCAAGGGAAAACCAACGCAAGTGCTCAATAGGTAGCAGGTATCTCTGCTTAGACTCAATTAAGACCTCACTGACATAATAAGTCGGCCTTTGGACCGGATATTCCTTACCCGACTCTTTTCCTTCCACTACAACCGCCACACTGACGGCTCTGCTGTTAGCCACCACATATAAGAGCAAAGCTTCCTTCTCAATAGGAGGTGCAAGAATCGGCGGCTCAGTTAGCTGCTTTTTAAGTGCTTCAAACGCCTTATTAGCATCATCACTCCAAACAAAATGATATGTTTCCTTCATCATCTGGTACAAAGGGATAGCCTTCTCTCCCAGGCGGCTTATAAACTAGCTTAAAGCTGCAATACGACCCACCAAATGCTAGACATCATTAACGCACGCCAGCTTAGCCAATGAAGTGATAGCCTTGATTTGCTCTGGGTTAGCTTCAATACCTCTCTCAGAGACCAGAAAATCCAAGAGATTGCCTTCAGGCACAACAAAAACACATTTGGCCGGGTTAAGCATCATCTTGTAGACCCGGAGATTATCAAAGGTCTCTTTCAAATCATCCAACAAAGTCTCCTTCTTTCTAGACTTCACGACAATGTCATCCACATAAGCATGAACATTATGTCCAATCTGGTGATGGAGATAGTTTTGGACACAGCGCTGATAAGTCGCCTGGGCACTGTTGAGCCCGAAAGGCATAGATACATAGCAAAAAGCTCCGAAGGGAATGATGAAAGCCGTCTTCTCTTGGTCTTTAACTGCCATCTTGATCTGATGATAACCAGAATAAGCATCCAAAAAACTCAAACGCTCGCAACCCGCCGTAAAATCAATGATCTGATCAATACGGGGAAGAGCAAAAGGATCAGCTGGACAAGCTTTATTAAGATCTATGTAATCCACACACATGCGCCAAGTGCCATTTTTCTTAAGTACTAGCACCGGGTTAGCCAACCACTCAGGGTGAAAAACTTCAATGATGAACCCGGCGGCTAAGAGTCGGGCCACCTCTTCTCCTATTGCCTTGCGTCTCTCCTCGTTAAAACGATGAAGGAATTGTTTGGCCGGCTTAAACTTGGGATCAATATTGAGAGTGTGCTTAGCAAGTTCTCTTGGTACACTCGGCATGTCTAAAGGCTTCCATGCAAAGATGTCCCGATTCTCACGGATGAACTCGATGAGTGCGCTTTCCTATTTCAGATCCATATTGGCACTGATAGTGAACTACTGGGAGGAGTCGCCAGGGACAAAGTCAACCTGCTTGGTATCATCCACCGGTTTAAACTTCAACAGAGGATCATGCTTTGTGGTTGGCTTCTTCAATGGAGTCATATCAGCCGGGTCAACATTGCCCTTATAAAACTTAAGTTCCTCGGTGGCACAGGCAGACTCAGCGTAAGCAACATCACCTTCTTCACATTCCAAGGCTATATTCCTTTCACCATGTACCGTGATGCTACCTTTGCAACCCGGCATTTTAAGCTGCAAATACACATAACACGGCCGCGCCATGAACTTGGTGTAAGCCGGCTGTCCAAATAGAGCATGATAGGGGCTTTTGATTTTAACCACTTCAAAGTTCAATGCCTCATCTCTGTAGTCGTGTTCATTGCCAAAAGCCACTTCCAAGGCTATCTTACGCACTGGATAAGCCGACTTGCCAGGCACCACTCCATGAAAGACTGTAGAGGACGGCTTAAGATCTTTTCCAATCAAATTCATCCGGTGAAAAGTATCATAATAAAGGAAATTGATACTACTGCCTCCATCCATGTGACACCCACGATGCGGCTATATCTCCCACGTGTCGAGGCACGACTTAAAGGCATAACCACATGGTGGTTTAGTCGCAAGTGGGGTAATCTTCACACAATCCCATGTACTGAATAAGAAAGGGATAAAGAGTTGGCTTACAATCGCCACTTCACACAAATAACAATTTAAACTTACATCATCCAGAGTACAATCAAAGATCCGATTATGAAACCAAAATAAAGGAAGACAACCCCAAATGGTAGATCCCCGATCGCCCCAACTGGGCTCCACTACTGATCCTCCGGAAAAGTTACATAACAACGACCAAGATCTTCATCGAGCTCCCACTTGAGCTCGGTTGCGTCACCTGCACTGGTATCACCGGCACCTGCAACTGTTTTGGAAGTAACCGTGAGTCACGAGGACTCGGCAATCTCACACTCGCGAGATCAAGACTATTTAAGCTTATGGGTAGGGTAAGGTGATGAGGTGGAGCTGCAGCAAGCACTAAGCAAGTATGGTGGCTAACATACGCAAATAAGAGCGAGAAGAGAAGCAACGCAACGATCGAGAAGCTAGAAGTGATCAAGAAGTGATCCTAAAACTACTTACGTTCAAGCATAACACAAGACCGTGTTCACTTCCCGGACTCCACCGGAAAGAGACCATCATCGCTACACACGCAGTTGATGCATTTTAATTTAAGTCAAGTGTTAAGTTCTCTACAACCAGACATTACCAAATTCCCATCTGCCACATAACCGCGGGCACGGCTTTCGAAAGTTTAAACCCTGCAGGGGTGTCCCAACTTAGCCCATCACAAGCTCACGATCCGTGGAGACAATCCTCCATCGCGGGACACCCGATCAGACTCGGAATCCCGATGCACAAGACATTTCGACAATGCTAAAACAAGACCAGACAGACCGCCTGAATGTGCCGACAAACCCCGATAGGAGCTGCACATATCTCGTTCTCAGGGCCCACCGGATGAGCACTCCGTACAACTAAAACCAGCCATCAAGTTTCCCCGAGGTGGCGCTGCAAAGGACTCTAGTTCGGACCAACACCCAGAGGAGCACTGGCCCGGGGGGTTTAAAATAAAGATGACCCTCGGGCTCGCGAAAACCCAAGGGAAAGTTATAGGTTGTTAGGCAAATGTAAAACCAAGGTTGGGCCTTGCTGGAGGAGTTTTAGTCAATGCAAACTATCAAGAGGGTCCCATACCCCTCATCGTGTTAGGGACGCAAAATCAAGGAACATAACACCGACATGACGGAAACTAGGGCGGCAAGATTGGAACAAAACACCAGGCATAAGGCCGAGCCTTCCACCCTTTGCCAAGTATATAGATGCATTAATTAAATAATAGATATAGTGATACCCCAACAAATCCATGTTCCAACAGGAAACTACCTGCACGACACCTGCAAGTAGCAATGCTATAAGAGGGGCTGAGGAAAAGCGGTAACCTAGCCAAACAACGGTTTGCTAGGATGGTTGAAAAATGTTAGAGGCTAACATGACAATTTGGGAGGCTTGAAAAACAAGTGGTAGGTAGCGCGACATAACGATAGAGCGAACAACTAGCAAGCAAAGATAGAAGTGATTTCGAGGGTAATGGTCATCTTGCCTAAAATCCCGCAAGGAAGAAGAACGAGTTCATGAAGAAGACAAACGGACGTAGTCGAATGAATCCTCACAAACGCGACATTGCCGGAAACTAACAAGAAGCAACTCCGGAAAGGAGCAAACAACATTGTAAACAACCATCACTTAAATGTGGCATGATGCACAATCAAGTATGATGCATGTCCGGTTTAACGAGGCATGGCATGGCAAAGTGCAACAACCAATACTAGAAATTAAGTGGAGCTCAATATGCAACGAGTTGCCTATTGGCGAAACACCACAAGACTTATTTAGTTCTCTCTTGGTTATGTACTCATCAATATTAAATGTTGTTAAACATGGCAAGAGGTGAAACATATATAAACTAACTATTTAGGCAAGTTTAAATGAGGCCAGAAACAACAAACAACAAATCCGGAAAATCCTCATGTGCATATTTTGGATTTGCTACTGTTCTTCCCTAAACCATATTTTAGAGTTGTTAAACATGCAAGATGAGTGCACTATGTTAAACTAGGCATTATTCTACCCCATTTACATATAAAGTTTATTTAAAACCGAACTACGATTAATTAGTTATGAAATAAAGCATTTTAACACGGCAATATGCAAATTAAATGCAAACAACATTTTAAACATTTTAAACATGGATGAGAGTTGGATATTATGAAACTAGATGAAATTCTAAACATTTTACATATATAATGTTTTTACAAATGATGCACGTTTATTTAGTTATTAAATGTATGAACAGTAAGGTTTTTTCTGCAAAACTGTACATCCTGGGATAATTGGGAAAATTCGTTGAGCAGAAGAGAAAAAAAAGAATACTGGGCCGGATTGAGAAGCACAGTGTAGAGCACTGGCGGATTAGGCCCAAGCGCGTGGGTGACAGCGTTGAAAAAGGAAAACAGAGGAAAATGCGAGGAGCCTGGGACTCGATCCCGGGAACTCCTGCACAGAGCAAGGAATTCTAACCAGTCTGGCTACTACTGAATTCGTGAAGAATCACAGTGGTAATGCTAAATGGACTATAAATGCCAGAACGGATCTAGGAAAAGAAAGAAGTTTCAGTTACGAAGGAAGTTGCTCACAGCGGGGGAAATAACGAGGCCGGCACCCATGGCGACAGGGAACTTGGCGCGGCGACGGTGAACTGGGGTCGCCGGGATCCGAAGCGGCGGGGTCGATCTCGGCCAGATCGATTCAAAACGAGGCATGGAAGCCGGGGTGCTGCGGAAGAGGCCTGGCAGCGGGGATGTGCTCCAGCGAGCTGTGGTGGCTCGAGGTGGTCCACCTGGCGGGGACGAGGAAGATCGGGCGGTTCTGGTGGTGGAGACGAGGTCCTGTACGCCGGTGATGGTACTCTGGTGGTCGGGCGGACGAGGCCTCGGGTGCTCGCGGCGCTTGTCCTCCTCTGCACTGCTTCGATGCAGAGAAACCAGAGGCAGAGGCGAGGTGGGCATGGCGCGGCAGAGCTCGGGCCCTGGGATGCTGGCGAGGTGGCCATCCGGGCGAGAAGACGAGCACGGGGGGTGGCCGGAGGACGCGGACCGGGGCCCTTAGCAGGGAAGCGGCGGCCAGCTCCTGGTGGTGGTGGTCGACGCCTTGGTCCCGGCAGGTTGGCGCGCGAGCCGGCGAGGAACTCCGGCGATGGGTGACTGACGGGGCGAGCGCCAGCAACGGGTAGAGGGAGGCGGATCGGGTGGAGCTCAACTCCGGCGAGCTACTGCTCGTTGTCGGCCGGACAGAGACGGGTCGAGGGCGGCGGCGCTCCTGAGAGGCCGGCGCAGGAGAGCTCCATCTTGGCGGCGCGGGAGTGCGCGGACAAAGACGGCTGCGAGGACTCGGTGATGTTGGTCTTCGGGAAGGACAAACGGGAGGCACGGGAGCTTGGCTCCATGGAAGTGCTCGAGAGGGAGGGGATCCAGGTGCGGTTCCTGCCGATCCAAAAAGCGAGGGAGGCTGCGGCTTTGCTGTGGTTGGGCGGCAACGGAAAACAAGAGAGGCACGGGAGGATGGTGGTTGGTTGTGGGTGATCCCGAAGGGGATTGAGCGGGTGGCGGCGCGATGGGACAAGAAGCCTAGGCTTTAGGGTTAGGCAAGTAGGTCTATATATATGAAAGGGGGGTGATTTGGATTATCCGATCGCGATCGGGCGGTCCGGAATAAATGGGTTAGGGAGTCTAAATAAAAAAAGGAGATGTTTTATAGATGTTTGGGGATGATTCGGACCCATCGGTAACGACAACCCGATTCGGGTCCAGGAAAGTTTCGGACGCGCACGCGAGGGGTTGGTTGGAACTTGTGGGCTGTGCAGAAGGCCTCAGGCTGAGAGGAGAGAAGAGAGAGAGACCCGACAACAGTTTTCGGAGTCCGAAAATGTCTGACGTTAGACCGGCAGCGGTGCCGCTATAGTTATCCGTTGGGGCATCAAACAGACTCCGAATGCAATGAAACTTGGCAGACGGTCTACCCACAACATAACAACACCGCGTGGCAACTTTCAACCCATTCAGAGAACATTTTCCGGCCACTTATAAAATAATATTTCGGAGGTGTCGCGGGCGCGTGCGAGTGTGCCTGGACTCAAAACGCACAACAGAGAGAATTGAGGAAACCCGGACGGATGCAAGTTTTGAAAACATGATGATGCAATGCACATGACACTACAAAAAAAGACACATCCGTGACATTTTGGGCCGAACGAAATTTTTTTCTGTCATACATATGACACTTCTATGACGATAATTGTGACAAAACCCGGTATCATCATAGATGTGGTGGGCTCCTATTTCTATGACAAAAAATCATGACAGAAAATGGGCTTTTCGTCCTGGGTGGGCTGGAGACGCAGCTGCATGACATTCTTTGGGCCGTCCATGACGGAAAAAACCATGGTAGAATCGAGGGCGAGGAAAATTTCGGGGAGTTCCCGGTTACAATGGGAGGTCGGGGGCCAAGCGATGCGCGTTTCTCTCGTACACGTACGCGCGTGTGTGCGAGGCGTTGGCTGATACGTCTCCGTCGTATCTATAATTTTTGATTGTTCCATGCCAATATTATTCAACTTTCATATACTTTTTGGCAACTTTTTATATTATTTTTGGGACTAACATATTGATCCAGTGCCCAGTGCCAGTTCCTGTCTGTTTCATGTTTTTGGTTTCGCAGAATATCCATATCAAACGGAGTCCAAACGCGATAAAAACGGACGGAGCTTATTTTTGGAAAATATGGAAAATTCGGAAGGAAAATCAACGCGAACTAGTACCCAAGGTGGTCACGAGGCAGGGGGCGCCCCCCTAGGGCGCGCCCCCTGCCCTCGTGAGCCCACCGTAAGGCGGTTCACGCTCTTCTTTTGCCGCAAGAAAGCTAATATTCAGAAAAAAAATCACGGCGAAGGTTTCAGGCCAATCGGAGTTACGGATCTCCATATATATACGAAACGGTGAAACAGAGGCAGAACAGAACGCAGAACCAGAGAGAAACAGAGAGATAGATCCAATCTCAGAGGGGCTCTCGCCCCTCCCATGCCATGGAGGCCAAGGACCAGAGGGGAAACCCTTCTCCCATCTAGGGAGGAGGTCAAGGAAGAAGAGGAAGAAGGGGGCCCCTCTCCCCCTCTCCTCCGGTGGCGCCGGAACGCCGCCGTGGCCATCATCATCATCACCGTGATCTTCACCAACACCTCCGCCATCTTCACCAACATCTCCATCACCTCCCCCCCCTCTATCTACAGCGGTCCACTCTCCCGCAACCCGTTGTACCCTCTACTTGAACATGGTGCTTTATGCTTCATATTATTATCCAATGATGTGTTGCCATCCTATGATGTCTGAGTAGATTTTCATTGTCCTATCGGTGGTTGATCAATTACTATGATTGATTTAATTTGCTTGTAGTTATGTTGCTGTCCTTTGGTGCCCATCATATGATTGCGCGCGTGGATCACACCCTAGGGTTAGTTGTATGTTGATAGAACTATGTATTGGAGGGCAAGAGTGACAGAAGCTTCAACCTAGCATAGAAATTGATGCATGCGGGATTGAAGGGGGACCAATATATCTTAATGCTATGGTTGGGTTTTACCTTAATGAACATTAGTAGTTGTAGACGCTTGCTAATAGTTCCAATCATAAGTGCATAGAATTCCAAGTCAGGGATGACATGCTAGCTGTGGCCTCTCCCACATAATACTTGATATCGGTCTAGTAAAGTAGTCAATTGCTTAGGGGCAATTCCGCAACTCCTACCACCACTTTTCGACACTCGCTATATTTACTTTATTGTTTGTTTATCTAAACAACCCCTACTTTTTATTTACGTACTCTTTATTATCTTGCAAACCTATCCAACAACACCTACAAAGTACTTCTAGTTTCATACTTGTTCTAGCTAAAGCGAACGTCAAGCGTGCGTAGAGTTGTATCGGTGGTCGATAGAACTTGAGGTAATATTTGTTCTACCTTTTGTTCCTCGTTGGGTTCGACACTCTTACTTATCGAAAACTGTTGCCATCCCCTATACTTGTGGTTATCAAGGCCTTTTTCTGGCGCCGTTGCCGGGGAGCAATAGCGTGGGGTGAATATTGTCGTGTGTGCTTGTTTGCTTTATCACTAAGTAATTTTTATTTGCTGTTCTTAGTTGTTCTTTATCTTTAGTTATGGATATGGAACACGAAATACCAAAAAAATAGGTGTACTTTCTGCTCATGGAGATGGGGAACCTCCTAAAACCCTCGATGCTGGTTATGTGAAAAATATTATGTACTACTTTAATAATCTTGAGAAAACCCCTTTCAATTATGTAATGGGAGTAATGTTGGATCAACATGAATACTTTAGGGATTATCGCTTGACACAAAAAGGGAAACTATTATGGGATCAAATTTATATATTGAAGTGGTATGCTAGACAACTATGCTCGGAATATGATTATACTTGTTGCTCTAGGATGAATTCTCCACACCTCCCCTTTTCATGCAAATTTAATGATAATGAAACCTTGGCTTCTTATGCTAGAGGTATATATGATTACTATGATGTGGAACAAATAGAAGAATTTGTTGCTTTTATGGGTGCTTATGAATTTGAATCTATGTTTAAAAAGTTTGATGATATTGATGATGCTTGTTATAGATCTGAAAATTTAGCTATCTTCAAATATTGCTATGAGAATTATGAATACAATTATGAAATTAATGCACTTATTAAGAAAGTCTCCGCTGTCCAAGAAGAGACTAATATTTTGCAGGAATCTATGGAAGAAGAAGTTGATGACACTGTGAGCTCATTAGATGAAAAAGATGAGGAGGAGAGTGAAGAACAAAAGGAGGAAGAGCGGATTAATCACCCGTGCCCACCTTCTAATTAGAGTAACTCTTCAACTCATACATTGTTTAATTCCCCTTCGTGCTTACCGAAGGATGATTGCTATGATGACTGTTATGATCCCTGTGATTCTTTTGAAATATCCCTTTTTGATGATGCTAGCTATGCTTATGGCCAAGATGCCAATATGAATCATGCTTATGGAGATGAACTTGCTATAGTTCATTATGTTAAACATGAAATTGTTGCTATTGCACCCACGCATGATAGTCCTATTATCTTTTTGAATTCTCCCGATTATACTATATCAGAGAAGTTTGCACTTATTAAGGATTATATTGATGGGTTGCCTTTTACCGTTGCACATGATGATTTCGATAAATATAATATGCATGTGCTTGCTGCTTTTACTTGCAATTATTATGAGAGAGGAACTATATCTCCACCTCTCTATGTTTCCAACGTGATAAAATTGCAAGAAACTGTTTATACTATGCATTGGCCTTTACTAGGTGTGCATGAATTGTTCTTTTATGACATGCCGATGCATAGGAAGAGAGTTAGACTTCGTCATTGCTTGATATATGTTGCTTTGTGCTCACTACTAAATTACAAATCATTGTTAATTAAAATTGGCTTTGATATACCCTGGGATCCGGATGGATTCACTACTTGAGCACTATATGCCTAGCTTAATGGCTTTAAAGAAAGCGCTGCCAGGGAGACAACCGGGAAGTTTTAGAAGAGTCATTTATTTCTGTTGAGTGCTTTCATATAGTTTAAAAACAACAAAAATAAAGAGGGGAACCCAAAACTTTTTCAAAAAGGAAAGAGAAAGTGAGAAAGACAAGCATTGTTGAAGTGGGAGAGCTCCTTGAACTTTGTTCATGCTCACGACAACTTTGTGAATCTTGATTACAGAAACTTTTCAATAAAAATAATTATCCCCTTGTACAATTCCATTGTATTATAAAAATAATGTGCCAAGGTTTGCCTTTAGGATGTTTACATTTGCTTAATGGTTTGTACGATGCAGGACAGAAACTTTGGCTGTAGTGCGCGATTTTACATTTTTAGGTGGAACATCGAATGGTTCTGATTCTTTTTGAAATGTATTTCTGTACAAATTGTTTATTTTTACTAATTTTTGCAGTATTTTTAAAGTATCATAAGTATGGTGAATGTTCAGATTATTACAGACTGTTCTATTTTAGACAGATTCTGTTTTTGATGCATAGTTTGATTGTTTTGATGAACCTATCAATTTATATCAGTGGATTAAGCCATGAAAAAGTTATACAACAGTAGACACAATGCAAAAACAAAATATGAATTGGTTTGCAACAGTACTAATAGTAGTGATTTGCTTTATTATACTAACAGATCTTACCGAGTTTTCTGTTGAAGTTTTGTGTGGATGAAGTGTTCGATGATTGAGAAGGTTTCGATGTGAGAAGAAGGAAGAGAGGCAAGAGCTCAAGCTTGGGGATGCCCGAGGCACCCCAAGTAAATATTCAAGGAGACTCAAGCATCTAAGCTTGGGGATGCTGGGGAGGCATCCCCTCTTTCTTCAACAAGTATCGGTATGTTTTCGGATTCGTTTCGTTCATGCGATATGTGCAAGTCTTGGAGCGTCTTTTGCATTTAGGTTTTTATTTTTATTTTTATGCACCATGCTGGTATGAGATAGTCCTTGTTTGATTTATAGAATTCCCATTGCACTTCACTTATATCTTTTGAGTATGGCTTTATAGAATGCTTCATGTGCTTCGCTTATATCATTTGAAGTTTGGATTGCCTGTTTCTATTTACATAGAAAACCGCCATTTTTAGAATGCTCTTTTGCTTCACTTAGATTTGTTAGAGCACGGGCATATCTTTTGTAGAAAGAATTAAACTCTCTTGCTTCACTTATATCTATTTGGAGAGATGACATGAACTGGTCATTCACATGGTTAGTCATAAAATCCTACATAAAACCTGTAGATCACTGAATATGATATGTTTGATTCCTTGCAATAGTTTTGCGATATAAAGATGGTGATATTGGAGTCATTCTAGCGGGTAGTTGTGGATTGTAGAAATACTTGTGTTGAGGTTTGTGATTCCCGTAGTTTGCACGTATGGTGAACCGTTATGTGATGAAGTCGGAGCATGATTTATTTATTGATTGTCTTCCTTATGAGTGGCGGTCAGGGACGAGCAATGGTCTTTTCCTACCAATTTATCCCCCTAGGAGCATGCGCGTAGTACTTTGTTTCGATGACTAATAGATTTTTGCAATAAGTATGTGAGTTCTTTATGACTAATGTTGAGTCCATGGATTATACGCACTCTCACCCTTCCATCATTGCTAGCCTCTCTAGTACCGCGCAACTTTCACCGGTACCATACACCATATACCTTCCTCAAAACAGCCACCATACCTACCTATCATGGCATTTCCATAGCAATTCCGAGATATATTGCCATGCAGCTTCCATCATCATCATATACATGACTTGAGCATTCATTGTCATATTGCTTTGCATGATCGTAAGATAGCTAGCATGATGTTTTCATGGTTTGTCCATTTTTTGATGTCATTGCTACGCTAGATCATTGCACATCCTGGTACACCGCTGGAGGCATTCATATAGAGTCATATCTTTGTTCTAGATATCGAGTTGTAATATTGAGTTGTAAGTAAATAAAAGTGTGATGATCATCATTATTAGAGCATTGCCCCAGTGAGGAAAGGATGATGGAGACTATGATTCCCCCACAAGTCGGGATGAGACTCCCGACGAAAAAATAATAATAATAAAAGAGAAAGGCAAAAAAAAGAGAAGGCCCAAAAAAAGAGAAAAAAAAGAAAACAAAAAAATGAGAGAAAAAGAGAGAAGGGGCAATGTTACTATCCTTTTACCACACTTGTGCTTCAAAGTAGCACCATGTTCTTCATATAGAGAGTATCTTGAGTTATCACTTTCATATACTAGTGGGAATTTTCATTATAGAACTTGGCTTGTATATTCCGATGATGGGCTTCCTCAAATGCCCGATGTCTTCATGAGCAAGCAAGTTGGATGCACACCCACTTAGTTTCAGTTGGAGCTTTCATACACTTATAGCTCTAGTGCATCCGTTGCATGGCAATCCCTACTCACTCACATTGATATCTATTGATGGGCATCTCCATAGCCCGTTGATACGCCTAGTTGATGTGAGACTATCTTCTCCTTTTTATCTTCTCCACCATCATATTCTATTCCACCTATAGTTCTATGTCCATGGCTCACGCTCACGTATTGCGTGAAAGTTGAAAAGGTTTGAGAACGTCAAAAGTATGAAACAATTGCTTGGCTTGTCATCGGGGTTGTGCATGATGTGAATATTTTGTGTGGTGAAGATGGAGCATAGCCAGACTATACGATTTTGTAGGGATAACTTTCTTTGTCCATGTTATTTTGAAAATACATGATTTCTTTATTAGTATGCTTGAAGTATTATTGTCTTAATGTCAAAGGATAGACTATTGCTTTGAATCACTCGTGTCTTAATATTCATGCCATGATTAGACATATGATCAAGATTATGCTAGGTAGCATTCCACATCAAAAATTATCTTTTTTTATCAGTTACCTACTCTAGGACGAGCAGGAATTAAGCTTGGGGATGCTGATACGTTTCCGTCGTATCTATAATTTTTGATTGTTCCATGCCAATATTATTCAACTTTCATATACTTTTTGGCAACTTTTTATATTATTTTTGGGACTAACATATTGATCCAGTGCCCAGTGCCAGTTCATGTCTGTTGCATGTTTTTGGTTTCGCAGAATATCCATATCAAACGGAGTCCAAACGGGATAAAAACGGGCGGAGCTTATTTTTGGAAAATATGGAAAATTCGGAAGGAAAATCAACGTGAACCAGTGCCCGAGGTGGTCACGAGGCAGGGGGCGCCCCCCCTAGGGCGCGCCCCTACCCTCGTGAGCCCACCGTAAGGCGGTTGACGCTCTTATTTTGCCGCAAGAAAGCTAATATTCGGAAAAAATCACGGCGAAGGTTTCAGGCCAATCGGAGTTACGGATCTCCATATATATACGAAACGGTGAAACAGAGCCAGAACAGAACGCAGAGCCAGAGAGAAACAGAGAGATAGATCCAATCTCGGAGGGGCTCTCGCCCCTCCCATGCCATGGAGGCCAAGGACCAGAGAGGAAACCCTTCTTCCATCTAGGGAGGAGGTCAAGGAAGAAGAGGAAGAAGGGGGCCCCTCTCCCCCTCTCCTCCGGTGGCGCCGGAACGCCGCCGTGGCCATCATCATCATCACCGCGATCTTCACCAACACCTCCGCCATCTTCACCAACATCTCCATCTCCTCCCCCCCTCTTTCTACAGCGGTCCACTCTCCCGCAACCCGCTGTACCCTCTACTTGAACATGGTGCTTTATGCTTCATATTATTATCCAATGATGTGTTGCCATCCTATGATGTCTAAGTAGATTTTCGTTGTCCTATCGGTGGTTGATCAATTACTATGATTGATTTAATTTGCTTGTGGTTATGTTGCTGTCCTTTGGTGCCCATCATATGATTGCACGCGTGGATCACACCCTAGGGTTAGTTGTATGTTGATAGGACTATGTATTGGATGGCAAGAGTGACAGAAGCTTCAACCTAGCATATAAATTAATGCATACGGGATTGAAGGGGGACCAATATATCTTAATGCTATGGTTGGGTTTTACCGTAATGAACAATAGTAGTTGCGGACGCTTGCTAATAGTTCCAATCATAAGTGCATAGAATTCCAAGTCAGGGATGACATGCTAGCTGTGGCCTCTCCCACATAATACTTGCCATCGGTCTAGTAAAGTAGTCAATTGCTTAGGGGCAATTCCGCAACTCCTGCCACCACTTTTCCACACTCGCTATATTTACTTTATTGTTTCTTTATCTAAACAGCCCCTACTTTTTATTTACGTACTCTTTATTATCTTGCAAACCTATCCAACAACACCTACAAAGTACTTCTAGTTTCATACTTGTTCTAGGTAAATCGAACGTCAAGCGTGCGTAGAGTTGTATCGGTGGTCGATAGAACTTGAGGGAATATTTGTTCTACCTTTAGTTCCTCGTTGGGTTCGACACTCTTACTTATCAAAAACTGTTGCGATCCCCTATACTTGTGGGTTATCATTGGCTCTAACTGAACCCGAGCGAGGCGTTGGGCTCTAACTTAACCCGAGCGATTGCACTGGAGGCTACGCATTACTGAACTCGAGCGATCGATCCATGGCTGTTAACTGAACCCGACCGAGCGATTCCTTCGCTACTGCTGCTAACTTCAGCTGATCGATGCTGCCTCTGGGATGAACAGTGAGCGTTGCGGGGGGTTTGGATGAACAGTGAGCGGTGGCGTTGCCTCTGGATGAACAGGACCCCGTGGTGTGGTGGAGGGCTGGATGAACAGTAGACAGTGGAGGGGTGCCCGTGGAGGGGTGGTTGAACAGGCCCCCGTGGTGTGGAGGGCTGGATGAACAGTAGACAGTGGAGGGGTGGTTGAACAGTAGCCGGTGGAGTAGCGCGTGGTGGAGGCTGGATGAACAGGAGCCCGTGGAGGCTGGAGGAGGTCGACGGTGGAGATGAACAGTATCCCATGGAGTCCCGTTTTGCGGTACGCCACTCCCCTCCCGATGAACAGGACCCCCGTTTCGACCGTAGGAGGTCTGTTTCGGCCGTTTTGCAGTACGCCACACCCCTCCCGATCAACAGGACCCCTGTTTCGACCGTAGGAGGTCCATTTCCTCCGTTTTGCGGTACGCCACACCCCTCCCAATCAACAGGACCCCTATTTCGACCGTAGGAGGTCCGTTTCCTCCGTTCTGCGGTATGCCAGGCCTCGTTTCCATCGCCTGTTCCGTCCAAGCCCTCCCGATGAACACGACCACGCATTTCGTTCCGACCCAGCCGGTTGGCTCCCACGCGTTCCGTTGCCTCCCGATGAACACGACGCATTCCGTTGCCTCCCCATGAACACGACGACGACGATGTTTCTCCGTTCCGACCTAGCCATGTACACGAGCCCTGGCCGTATGTATGCGTGAGTAGGCGTTCGAGACCCTGCCCGTATGTAGGTATGTGGTCGTATTTTCTTTCTTGCACCCTGGCCGCTGTATGTACGTGTATATGCTACGTGCGTGCCTCTACTACGACGCGTGCGCGCCTCTACATCGACCAGTATATATGTACGTACATGTTCCCGACTAGAATGACAACGCTACATACGCTTCGACCAGGTGGGTCCCGACTGTTAGGAACTTCCTTGCGTGCGAAGGTGTAGCTGGTGGGTCCCAGCAGTCGGGGGGAAACGTTTTTTTCGCGAAATACGGTGGCCCATCCGGTGGGTCCCCGCTGTCAGGTGGAGGAATAATTATTTTGCACATAATAAGGAGGCACTTCCTTGCTGCGGCCGTGGACCCAGCTGTCAGCCTCTCCACGTACAGTCCACGTCCGATGGAAGCCATTCCTTGACCATGTTGACCACGCCGCGCCGAGAGCACCAAGGCGGTGGACGACGGCGAGGCATAGGAAGGGGACGATGCGGAGCCGGGGAAGACGCGGCAGTGAATGCCCACGCGTAGAGGAGTACGAGGGTTCACTGGTTCGCTGCAGTGTGAGGCTGCCGTCGCCGCAGGATAACAGGGGGTGTGGGTGAGTAGAGGAATGGCCTGGCCAACGGTGGGAGTAGTAGGGGGCGGTGAGGCCTCTGCCGCATCGCAGCCGGCCATGGGAGGCAGGAGCACAAGGCATGACCGGCGCTGGTTTGGGCGGCTGGAGCAAGAAGACCAGAGGTTGAAGAAGCACTACGGCCGTTGGATGGACATCGTACGGTCACTGGAGCTAGAATCGTGCATATATTGAATAAGTTGACAAAGCCCTCCGTCCCTATCAACTTAGTAGGCCCACAAGTCAGCCTGCCACTATACTAGGTCCCAGCTAACAGGGGGAGTATTCATTTTTTTGTGCGTAATAAGGAGGTACTTCCTTGCGTGCGAAGATATAGCTGGTGGGTCCGAGCTGTCAGTGGCGGTAACGTTTTTTCACGAAATACAGAGGCCCTTTCGGTGGGTCCTTGATGTCAGGTGGAGGAATCATTATTTTGCGCGTAATAAGGAGGCATTTCCTTGTGTGCGGTCGTGGACCCAGCTGTCGGCCTCTCCACGTACAGTCCACTTCAGATGCATGTCGGTCGTTGACCACGTTGACCAGGCCGCGCCGAGAGCACCAGGGCGGTGGACGATGGCGAGGCCTAGGAAGGGAACGACACGGAGGCAGGGAAGACTCGGCAATTGTTTCCCACGCGGAGGGGAGTACGACTGTATGAGGGTTTACTGGTTTGTTTGCCGTCGCCGGAGAATAACAGCAGGTGTGGGTGAGTAGAGGGATGGCTAGGCTAGCGATGGGAGTACGGTGGGGCGGTGAGGCCTGCGCGGCAGCACAGCCGGCCACGGGGAGGAGGGAGCAGGCAGTCCTCCCACCGGCGCATGTTTGAGCGGCTGGAGCAGGAAGAGCAGAGATTGAAGAAGCACAACGGCCGTTCGATGGACATCCAACAGTCACTGCTTGTGCGTCAACCTTTTTTTAGGAAAGCCTCAAATCTGTGGAAAACAGCATACAGCCCATTTGCTAATTCTTAAGGTTTTTTTTGAGCCCATATTCTTTTTGTTAGCATTACAGCCCATATTGTGGCCACGGTTAAAAAATGATATGAAATTTTGCATATTTCGGTGCGGTCTGAACTGTTTTTAATCCCGAAATTTCGACTCACATTCAAACTGATTTTAAAAATAAATGTATATCAATATAAAATCCAACAAATTCTCCACGCATAAAAATTAATGTAATTTAAGATCTCGAAATGAAAAAAAAGATATTTAAAACTATTTGCTGATTTGATGTGTTTTAAAAATGTACATCCCATTTCTCATTACTGATGGGCCATTTTCTCGGCCAGCCGAATGAAATCTCTCCTCGTCTAGAAAGATTTGTGGCCCAACAGGCCTGGCAAAGCGACTTACTTGGCAAATCACAAAAAAACTGGGTTGTGGCCATGGACCCAGCTGTCAGCCTCTCCACGTACAGTACTCTTCCGATGGAAGTCGTTCCTTGACCACGTTGACCACGCCGCGCGGAGAGCACCACGGCGGTGGACGACAGCGAGGCCTAGGAAAGGGACGACGCGAAGCCGGGGAAGACGCGGCAATGGAATCCCGCGCGGAGAGGAGTACGAGGGTTCACTGGTTCGGCTGCGGTGTGAGGCTGCCGTCGCCGTAGGGCCTGGCCAGCGGTAGGAATAGTAAGGGGCGGTGAGGCCTTCGTGGCAGCACAGCCGGCCACGGGAGGCAGGAGCATGCGGCACGACCGGCGCTGCTTTGGGCGGCTGGAGCAAGAAGACCAGAGATTGAAGAAGCACTACGGCCGTTGGATGGACATCATACGGTCACTGGAGCTAGAATCGTTCATATTGACTAAGTTGACAAAGCCCTCCATCCCCGTCAACTTAGTAGGCCCACAAGTCAGCCTCCCACAATGGTGGGTCCCAGCTAGCAGGGGGTATTCATTTTTTGTGCGTAATAAGGAGGCACTTCCTTGCGTGCGAAGATATAGCTAGTGGGTCCGACATGTCAGCGGGGGGAGCGTTTTTTTCACGGAATACAGAGGCCCTTCCGGTGGGTCCCAGCTGCCAGGTGAAGGAATCATTATTTTGCGCGTACAGTCCACGGCCGATGAATGTCGTTCGTTGACCACGTTGACTAGGCCACACCGAGAGCACCATGGAGGTGGACGACGGCGAGGCCTAGGAAAGGAACGACACGGAGCCAGGGAAGACTCGGCAATGGTTGCCCACGCGGTGGGGAGTACGAGGGTTTACTGGTCCGGCTGCCGTCGCTAGAAAATAACAGGAGGTGTGGGTGAGTAGAGGAATGGCCTGACTAGCAATGAAGTAGGGTGGGGCGGTGCGGCCTGTGCGGCAGCACAGGCGGCCACGGGAGGCGGGAGCAGGCAGTCCCACCGGAGCTGGTTTGGGCGGCTAGAGCAAGAAGATCAGGTATTTAAGAAGCAGCACGGCCGTTGGATTAACATCCAACGGTCACTGCTGCTAGAATTGTTTGTGGAGTAAGTTGACAAAGCCAAAGTACATGTCAACCTAGTAGACCCACAAGTCAGCCTCCAAATCTGTCCCAAATAGCATACAGCCCGAAATTTCTAGCCAGATTCAAATTAATTTTAAATCTAAATATACCTTAATTTAAATTCAATGAAATTTTACCCGCACAAAAACAATGAAATTTAAAATATCAAAATCCGAAAGAAAACAATATTTTGGAACTAATTGCCTGTTTGCTGTATTTTTTCATTTTACAGCCCATTTATTATTACTTATAGCCCATTTCTTATTACTTATAGCCCATTTTCTGGGCAAAATGCATCCCTCCTCGTCTTGAAAGATTTCTGACCCAGCAGGGCATAGAAAAGCAAGTAGGCCTACGTTGGTTATTTTGCAAAAAGCAAAATAGCTGGCTAGCCATTTTCAGAAAGGAAAAAAACAAACTGGGATGGTCATGTGCTAAACATATGAAATAAAAGCATGGGCTAGATGGGCCACGGGTCCCGCGCAACCCAGTTGATACCCTTCTCCGTCCCGAAAAAACAAAATTACCGCGCGCGCTGCTGGGTCCCTACTGTCATCCTCACCATGTACAGTCATCTCCTTATTCCTCTCGGTTGTTAACCATGTTGACAACACCGAAGGGCGGCGCAGCGGCGAGTGAACCAAGGCGGAGGACGATGGTGAGGCCTCGGACGGGAACGAACAAGAGCCGGGGAAGATCACAGCCAGCCGTGGGAGGCTGGAGCAGGCGGTCCCGCCGACGCTAGTTTGGCTTTGGCGGCTCGAGGAAGAAGAGACCGAAGAAACGTGACAGACGTTGAATGTCAATCCAATGGTCAAGGTTGGCACAATCGTTTGTTGACTAAGCGGACACCAAGTAGCATACTTGTTTATATTAGAAAGAAAATCAAAGACTTGGGAAGGCGTACAGAACAAGCTAGTGTAACAGTAAAGAGACGTTGCCGAGTTTTAGAAAAAAGAAAGACATGCTCTTGTAGCTGGTTCGAATCCAAACCTAGACTATGACTATCTATGCTACTCTGCAAGTAATGAAACTGACATATCCAATGTTCGCTTCTCCTCTTCTCTACTTACTCTGCCTAGCATCAGAAGCTCTGGCCGCAGCAACCATGTCCGCTGGTTGCTCGTCCACCTGCTCTTCAGCAGGCAACAACCAGATATGCGCCAAGTCGCCACCCGTACCATCGCCTGTGGGTCTCATCACACCCCTGCCGGCACGCGCACTTCAGCCGATTGCTCATCGCAACCCGCTGCCGTTGGTGTGGTGCCACTGCTGCAAATCACGCAGAGTCATCCGTCGCGTCTCAACCACAATCCGCAACCGTAGCCAAGTCTTCTACAAATGCCCGAATCATGGGGTAATAATATGTTTAAGTGTTGTTCTGCTGCTTTCAGTTGCTGATTTTTTTAATAGTTTGGTTGATGATCTTCCAATTTGATTCATGCAGAAAAGGGAAGATTCATGTGATTTGTATTTCTGGGAAGTTGCTGATGTGGGGGAATGCAACTACGCTGATTATTTGGTTAGCCGAGGAATCCCAATATAGCAGGTTGGGTGTTGGACAAGAAACTGATGGAACGGCAGAAGAGGAAGATGTAGAGCAGAAGGTTAAAGATGCAGTTCCTCTGATCATGGCCTAGCAACAGCTGCCAAACAGCCTTGACATCAATGAGGAGATGAAAGAGCTTGTGAAGATAATGGGCAAAACCGATGTGCTCTGTAGGATGATTGTCTCTTTATTTGCAGTGTATGTAGCACTCGTGATGTATTCAGTGGCTATGACAAGAGCACTTTGCTGAAACTGGTAATGAATGAAACCTGTGTAGTAGGCTGGGCGTAGTGTTGTGAACATCTAATGATTTCTATTAACGGAAATCAGGGGGTATCCCCTTTTGCTCATATAAATAAATAAATAAATAGCAGAGGCCCTATCAGGTCAGTTTTGTTCTCATTCGAAGACGTCGAGCAAATTGCAGTCCAACAACAAACTATGTCATCAAATTCAAGTTTCATGGCCAAATATGAGTACAACTAAACAACAATGTCATCATGTTTTAGTCGTCATAGAATCACCAAACACAAACTAGCATACATAACAAGTGATGTTCTCACAGCAAAATACTAAACAACATGTTCATCAGGTTTCAGTTGTCATAGCAAACACAATTTCACATAGTAGATAAAAAAACGTCTTCTGACAGGCAAATACGACAAAAGCAATGTAATCATCATCTGCAGCAGCAGCGTCAACATCTTCGCCATCTGTATCAGTCTGAATCGTAATTCCCCACGGTGTCATCTTCTTCTTCGTCCTCAACGTCCTCGAACGTTGGCTTCTTCTTGATCAACTCTTGTATGTCCACAGCACGACAGGCAATCTTTTCACCGGCGTCATTGACGTGATGGTTCTCAAAGATATTAGGAACATCTGTGTTATCTTGTACATCAGGAGCAGTGTAAGCATCATCTTGTTGTGCAACTTCATTAAACGAATTCCTCTGCTCAAACCTTTGCAATACTCTCCAGTCATCGCTACGTGCAAATGTGTCTTCCAAGAAAAATATTTGTGTTGCTTGATTTGCCAAAATAAAAGGCTCATTGGTCTGGTACGCCGCCTTGACATTGATGGATTTGAAATAATCATCAGCTCTGGGTTTTGCGATCCTGGAAAATAGGTTATACCAATGAAAGCACAACAGAACCACACACCGATGATCCTCGAAACTAGAGATATACTGCAACTGAACAATGTTTGTTATGTTAGCATACATTTCAGTTGTCTCTTTGTCATACGTATCCGTGCTCATGATGGCACTGTTTTGTGTCTTCCTGCCTTCGTCTCGTGCAAGGGTATTGTAGCGCACATCTCCAACAACACAAGATTCATAATGTCTTACCCGAGTATCAGGACCCATTGCTAGTGAGTAAAGGGCATCATCAACTGCCTGCCCATCCTCCCGCATCTTCTTAACCTATGGTTAGAAAATAGACAAGCTGATCATCTTATGTACTTAATATATTAAAAAAACTGACAGTGCACTTCAAAAGCTTACATGGTTCTTAAACCATTTCGCAAATCCTTCCATAACCAGTTTGTCAATGTTTCTTGGATTTTGCAGCAGTAACTCCTCTTTGTAGATGCTGCACAACATAGTGATCACGTCAAACATCTAAATATATAAGAATGTGCTGCAAGTTTAGTAGATTGCGATGTATAAGCTGCAGTACTGCACTTACTTGATATAAGGTAGTATCTCAGGACAGTTATTCAACACATACCAAACCATTTTGTCCAAATCTTTAGGTTTGTCCTCTTGTCGACTCTTCCCTGTAACTCGAACAGAATAATCGAAAACATTGAGCCTGGGATTGTCTTCACCCACCTCTTTGCTAAGCTGATCAGTTGTTTCAATGTATTTTGAGAAGAATGTCAATGCTTCTGTAGCAATGTAGGCCTCTACAATTGAACCCTCGGGTCTAGCTCTGTTCCTAACATAGCCCTTGAAAGTGCCTAGCCGCCTTTCAATAGGGTACATCCAGCCATACTGTACTGGACCTCTAAGTAGTGCCTCATCAGGTAGATGAACAGCCAAATGCACCATCACATCAAAGAAGGCTGGAGGATATATATTCTCAAGGTCGCATAGGATAGTTGGTATCTTGTCTCTAAGACGCTCCAAAGAATCTATCCTGATATTCCTACTGCAGAGTTCCTTGAAGAATTGTCCCAACTCCGCAACTGCTCTGTATAAGTTAGGGCGGCCCAATCCTCTAAGGATAACAGGTAAAACCCTTTGAAGTAGGACGTGGCAGTCATGAGTTTTCAACCCTTGTACCTTGTTTCCATCTACACTGACTCTCCTTTCAGGGTTGGAAGCAAATCCATGTGGGAATCTCACACGTGACAGGACCTCGCAGAATTCTTTTGATTTTACCTTGTCCAAGACGTACACAGCTGGTGCCATATCCCGTGGTTTACCTTCATCTTGCACCTGCAAATCCTTTCTGATACCCAGGTGTGTCAAATCAATCCCAGATTTTAAGGTATCTTTCGTCTTGCCTTCAATATTAAGAAGTGTGCCGACAATGCTGTCACATATATTTTTATCGATGTGCATCACATCAAGATTATGCCGCAGATCCAAATCTTTCCAATACTCCAAGCCCAACAAAGTGGACCTGTGGGTAAACAATAATCTCTCTTCTACCCTGCCACACTTCCTTTTCCCGCTACCATTACCAGGATGGTTTCCTGGTGTAATATGCCTGACCTTCTCTAATTCCACTTGCAACTCATCGGCGGTGAGCCTCTTTGGCGCATCACGGTTTTCATGCTTTGCATTGAACACATGTCTTCGGTATTTTCTAGGATGCGGCTTGTCCTTGGCAAGGAAACGGCGGTGTTCAATGTAACAGATCTTGCTAAGTATTGCGTATGATAGAGGATTCCTGTCACAACGAACACATGCATTGTAACCATGTGTCGTTCGCCCTGACATAGTGCCCAAAGCTGGATAATCATGGATGCATCAAATTATAACAGCACGTAGAAAGAAATCAGCTGGTGGGCTGCTATATAGGTCTCGAGTGAGAACACCCTTCCATAGCTGTTGAAGTTCCTCCACAAGAGTCTCCATGAACAAATCAAATTCCTTTCGAGGACTTTTTGGACCTGGGATGAGCAAGGCCATCATGTAGTTTGATTCTTTGGTGCAGACATTTGGAGGAATGTTGTAAGGGATAACAAGCACTGGCCACATGCTATATGTGGCCCTCTGGTGGCCAAATGGGTTAAATCCATCTGAAGCTAAGCCAAGTCTAATGTTTCTCGGGTCAGCAGCAAACTCTTTGTGTTTATCATTGAAGCTTTTCCACTCACTACCATGAGATGGATGGCTCATTACATTCTGATCTCTGTACTCCTGGTTCCTAGAATGCCACAGTACATCCTCTCTTCTTTTAGCATCATGAAACAACCTCTGCAATCTTGGTGTAATTGGAAAATGTCTCGAAACATTATGAGGAATCCTCTTCACAGCATCGCCATCTTTCCATCTTGATGATTTGCTTTTCGGGCATTCACTTAAGTTGGCATAATCCTTCCGGAACAAAACACAATTATTCTTACAAACATGGATCATATCATATCCAATTCCAACTGCATGAAGGAAATTCTTCATTTTACTATAGGTGTGTGGCAGCTCAGATGTATCTGGGAATGATTTGCGAAAAGCAGCCAACATCGCATCGAATGATTTGTTGGTCATCCGCTCAGATGTCTTCACCTGAAGAAAGGTGACCATAGCTGAGAATACTAATAGCTTATTTCCTGGGGTGACAACAACGTTGCATTGTTCCAACATGCGGGCCCACCATTTTTCTTCTGCAGGTGAAAGTTCATGGAATGCACAAGCATTTCGTAGCATTATTTCAATGTTGGTCAAACTCACTGGCTCCGCCACCACCACCTCCTCCTCCTCTTCCACCTGAGCATTAGGCAGATCAAGATGGTGATCTGCTGCTTCCACGTAGTCAATAACATTGACGTTCACAGCTTCACCATGATGAACCCACCTAGTATATGTGATCGACATCCCATACAAGTGTAGATGATTTTGCACAGTTGACTGGGGTCTTGTAACTGAATTCATACAACTGCTACATGGGCAGAGCACATCTGATTTCGGACCACCGTACTCAGCTCTGATAAAGTTCATGAAGTTTTCAACGCCCTCGACATATGTAGCGGAGAATCTTCGAGCAGAAGTTATCCAAGTCTTGTCCATCTGTTAGACATACAAATTAGTTCTTCTACTAGATATTATAGGAAAAACATATATGATTTTTTATGAAGTCCAGAAAAAAATACCTAGGTCGATGTCTAAAGCTATGGCAAGATATTTGGATGAGCAGATCTAAGTAACAAAATATATGTAAAGCTAATTCAGCAAACAGATTTGAGTGCCAAATTATGGCAGGCTGTTTCAGCAGTCAATGAGGCCGAGCACACAGCCATCGAACTATCGAAGGCCATCGCAGCAACAAAGATCGAGTATAAAACGGTGTAGAGCTATTTCACCTAACAGATTGGCTACTAGACCATGGCAATCTACGTCACAATAAATATATGGCAGGATATTTTAGCAACTAATCGGCCTTGGCTTGCCATCTCAGCTAAGCAGATTGAGTGCAGAACAGGGCTAGGAAGCTTCTTAAGCAGAGCATATTGGCAGTAAACTACTTCGGCAAACAGTGAGATTAACAGTGTCTATCAGCTAACATTCAGCGCTACACCGACATGAACGGGGCCTCAGTCTAGAATGCGCGTACCATGGGAGAAGCTGACCGCCGTGCGTCTCCACACGAACATCGCCAGCGGTGGCGGCGCTGACCGCCGTGCGCCTCCACAAGAACGTAGCCAGAGGTGGCGGCGCGGCTAGAGGACAACAGTCTAGAGAGCGTACTGTGGGAGCGAGAGGATCGCCGAACCGCGGCGCCGACGTACCGGCGCGGCGGGGAAGGCGGCTTTGGCAGAGTGAATGGAGTGGAGGGGGACAGGGGGGAGGGGGGTTTGGGGAATATTATTGGCTTGTTGGCCGAAGGGCGGTTGAACCGGATTTGGGGGGAAATTTTGGGTGTGTGTGGGGGGGGGGCGAGATTTTCGTGCGGTGGGCGGGGGGAGTTTGGCGCATGGTCGGTTTCTCCAAGTGCAGTCCCATGTGTCAGTGAAGAGGCAAGCCGAAGCGCATTCCGTTTGCGTGAGCCGTGTACAGGACCGAACGTGTGTGGGGTGCAATGCGATCGCGACATGAGTGCTGTGAGTGTACCACCTTTTTTCCTTTTAAACTAGGTGCTTCGCCCCCTCAAAAAAATTTGGTTCTTCGTGTGATCCATCGATACTACTACTAGTAATCTGGTAATCCCGACTAAAACGGCGCGGCCGGGTCTTTTCACGCGCGATATGTTGGGAGGTTGGCTTAGTTGGGTTTTTTAGGATGAGTAATGCTACACCTACGTAATCCCTGTTACGTAATTAACGTAATGTGAAACGTGTGAGCTGTTGATTGTAGATTGGGGGGAGGGAGGGGCCCACTACCATGAAAATCAGGGGAGGAGAAAGATAGGCAATTTATGTTAACCCTTTCGTAGGCTCCCGTAGATGTAGAAAATGTGAAATGCGTGAATGTGTAGTGGACGTACTATTGGAGTGCCTAAGATAATTTGTGTATGTATAGACCTTATGTGTTTATTTTACTTCGCATGTTAGATTTGTCTCGGTTCAATAAAAAGCAGAGTTGGTTATGATGGTGTGCCTCTCATCCTGCAATATAGGCCGTCCGATCTATATCTAACGGATAGGAAGGAAACTATGACAATTTACCCGCACTCCTCTCCACATTTGCAGATAAGGCTTTCCCTCGTTCATCCTTTTCTCCCACAAGATCTTGATCTTCCGTGCAATGCACGGGCATCTTGCTAGTACTCCTACAATATGTATATTATTGTGAAAGTTCATATACACCGGCCGAGATTAATGAAAACACGGCAGATTTTCATTATATTTCGAACTTTTATAGGACAGAAAAATAAAAGAAACCTGACCCTAAACCTATTCTATGGTGGCGACCGACGTCCTCCATCTGCGATCTCTATGTACGGGGGCGGGGTTCAAGACTCGTGAAGTGAAGGTGCGGTCTCCGGCGAGGAAAAGTAGAACACGTGATATGGACCGGCCAGTTGGCACACCATGCCCTGCCGCCTCCCATGCCCTGCTCATCCTCGGAGGAGTCCCCGACCTCGGCGGTGCCGGACGTTGGACGGCAGCAAGTAGGACGCGTGGCTGATGGTGCTCCCGTCGTCGGCTGCCAGCGTGGCCACCGCTTGTGCGGTCACGTCTGCATCCGGCTACGCCGCTATTGCGTCGCGAGAAGCGACTTGAGCGAGGGCGGCGACCTCGAGCTTCATCCCCGAAGACAAGTTCTCCCGCGGAGCATTCGCACTTGCGGTCATGGAGGATGTGGTGCCAGGTAGGAGGACGATGCGCTATGGTGTGGAGGTTAGCTGGGCATTGCCGCTTTAAGTAGCGCATTCCGGTGAGGCCAAGCGTCCGGGTGCGTCATTAAGTCGTCGGAGTTTGTTCCTCGGGCACCGAGCCTCTTAACAACGACATACGAATGGATGGCATGAATGCGGGCAGCTGGCGCCGGCTGGGAACGCACCGCGCGACGGCGCGAGGGACGAGGGTTTTGGTGTGCCAGGGTAGTCAGCTGCGGTCGTGGCAACGTTGGAGATGCCCTTTGCTCACATGCGATCCCCGCATGTCATTGAAAAAGCAAGACGACCCGACATGGTCTCAGGTCCAGAGGATGCAGTTGGCCGCGCTACACCACTCCGCAGACGCGGCGCGGCGCCCCGTGCATCCTCGATGAGCCGGGTGTTGGGGTGTGTCTGGATTGTGGCCAAAGTGCACCTTACCAAAATTTTGGTCATGACCCAAAGATTGGTCTTTGTTTGGATGGTTGCCATTTTTTGGCATGCCAATGAACTCTAGCCAACTCTAGTTCATTTTTCTTGCCAATGTCGACCAAATCATGGGGAACCAATACCTCAACCAAAATTTTGGTCATGACCCAAAGATTGGTCTTTGTTTGGATGGTTGCCATTTCTTTGGCATGCCAATGAACTCTAGCCAACTCTAGTTCATTTTTCTTGCCAATGTCGGCCAAATCATGGGCATCCAATACCTCAACCAAAATTTTGGCTACCCAATGCTTTGATGGGGCAACCTTGGGCACAAACCAAACATACCGTTGGTTGTGCCACAACACTAACGCCACCCTCGGCACACTGAAACCGACCGTGTCTAGCTATGATATGAGCGTGTCGTTCACCGCGGTCACCATGTCCAGAGGCGGTGCTGGAGCTGCGCCCCGTTGTTGGCCCCAACGACCCACATGAACGGTTGTCGGTGGCGAGGAGGTCATGGGCCAGCTCCTCCATTGGACTAGTCTGCCCCACATGTCGGTTTCCCTGTTTTCCTGGCCATATTCGAGCGTCAGTGCTCCGCGTTGCGCATTGGGCCTTTCACTATGTAGGCCAAGCAAGACAACTTATTGTTTATTTGAGTCGTTCAAGTATAATCATGTGGCGTTTGCTTATTTCTCATTCCTCTCCAACCCTCTTCTCCATCGATCATGTCTCCCTCCAGTCGAGTCCATCCTCCCGCATGCCTCATTTGAACATTCCACCGAGTATCATTCGCATGTACCCACCCTAGTCCTCTTTCAATAGATCTCTGGACCCCGAGATGAAATCGAGAGGGAACGAGTGGGGGCACGTGATACCTAAGGCGGATTCAAAATTTTGAACCGGTGATCATAGCATCCGCAAATCATATATAAAGGGTATTCAATGTTCGTTTCGTTTTTGAACGTACAATATACTCCCTCCTATCCTTTCTAGTTTACATATAAGTTTTATGTGTAGTCAAAGTATCTCTACTTTGATCAAAAAGGTATCAACATTCAACAACGCCCAATCAATATTGTTAGATTCGTACGTACTCCTAGATTTGTACTCGAGATGGTTTCCAATTTGACTATTGACTAGATTAATAGTAGATGAGATGTATAATGTGAAAATTATATCATTGTAAACTCCTTTCACATACGAATTTGACCATATGCTTTCTGTAAGTTGCATGTCATATATTATTACTCTAACATTTGGTCAAAGTTAGCCTCGAAAAACGCATTAGACCCTGTATGCTTTGTGTAAGTTGCATGTCATATATTATTACTCTAACATTTGCGTAAGTTGCATGTCATATATTATTACTCTAACATTTGGTCAAAGTAGTATAGTGGAAGTGGATCCTCTGACATAGGTATCCCTGCCTTACCCTCCCTTTCGGTCACTTACTGGCGGACCCCATGCTTGCTAGGCCCCGCATGTCAGTTACTCAATGGGTTTGGCCACGTCAGGGGATCCTCATCCGTAGTATACTCCCTCTGTTTTTATTTACTCCGCATAAAATGGAGGCAGTGGTGGTATAATAAATGACGCGGGCAGGGGAGGGGGAGGGACGTCGGTTTGCTCTCAACTGCAGTCCCACAAGCGAGCAAAAACGCAAGACGAAGCGCGCTCCATTCAGTGAGCGACGTGGAGGGTCCAACGTGCCGGGCTGCAACGCGAACACGACAAGAGCGATGTACAGTCAAAACCGATTGACCGGTCGTCAGCGAAACCACTATTCACACCAGAACCTTTGCTGCTCGGCCTACGCCAGCCACTGCCCTAAAACCACACCAAATCTCCAGCCCATTCCCCCAACTTTCGATCCCCTATCCCGCCTCAAGCGTTCCCTAGTTCGCCGGAAAGCCATGGTGCGCCGCAAGATCACATACTACAAGATGCTGACGCCGGAGCGCCGCGTAGAAATCATGGCGGCGGTAGGCGCCACAGACCTCCGTTCCCAAGCTCGCTTTGCGGCGGGCCAATCCCCGAGTTCTCTGGAGCCAAGCTACATGGAGGAGGAAGCCAATCCAATGTTCATGGCGGAGGTCGCGGCGCAGAAGGCCCCCGATGGGTATGAGACGATGGACGTCGACTTCGTGCCAGCGTCCGAGTCCCCCATGGTGCAGGCGGACCAGCGGTTCAACATGGCGATACTAAAGGAGGACCGGGAGGCAGAGGCTCAACTCGAGGCGGAGCGCGCGCATGCCGCTGCCATCGAGGCTCTCCTGCAAGCAGAACCGGATGTCTTGGATGTGAACCAGGTGGCGGAGGCTCAACTCGAGGCGAAGCACGCGGATGCTGCTGCCATCGAGGCCCTCCTGCGGGCGGAACCGGACGTCTTGGCCTTGAACCGGGCAGCAGAGGCTCGACTCGACGCAGAGCGCGCGGATGCCGCTCTCGTCGACGCCCTCCTGCAGGCGGAACCGGACGTCCTGGACTTGAACCGGGCAGCGGAGGCTCGACTCGACGCGGAGCGCGCGGATGCCGCTGCCATCGAGGCCCTCCTGCAGGCGGAACCGGACGTCGTCGACTTGAACCAGGATGTGCTCTCGTCCGTGCAGAGCGCCCGCACGCTCCGCTTGAATGAGTAGCTGGAAGCCGAGGACAACCACGGTGTGGAGACACACGTCGCCAGTGACGGCTGGTTCGCGCCGGCAGCCAAAGACAACGAGGCCGTCTCTTTCCGCGAGCAGTGATAGTTTTTCTTTATGTTGTTCTTTTTATGGATCTTTTGCTGTGTAAAAACATATATTTGTTATGCATGTCACCTGACTTGGGTCAGTCTACCATTTCAGGCGGTTGGATGAATATCCTACGTCTCCTAACCCTTCTTTCATTCTTCCTCACCTCTTCTTCTTCCCCAAAAGACCACCGCACGGGCCGTATGGATACTCCCCAACATGCGGTTGTATAAACATACTCTATGAAGGAAGATTATGTGTCAGCGATAGGATGGCTGAGTTTGGTTTGTTCACATGCGACAACACGTGTCAGTGAGGGTGCGTTCCCTTGGTTGGGTTTGCGGCGTGCAGGAGCAACTGTATGAGGGTGCGGTGCGACCGCGGCGTGTAGGAGCGACCGTGTGAGGGTGCGGTGTGACCGCGACAGCCGTGCGCAAGTGTACCTCCTTCTCATTTGAAAACTTTAGGCAAGCTTGGCAAAAATGTGTGGCGAAGTTTGGCAATGCAAGTCCAAGACCCAAACAAGATAAGTACGTACGTACTAGGAGTACTAGTGTCAAAAAAGAAAGGCGGGGTTTTCCTTCGCGGGATTTAATCGATACAAATCCTCGTTTCACGTGTCAATTAATGCGTATTTTTTTCTCCAAAGACCAAAGAGCTAACCATCTCACTCCTCATCGTTTGATTAATGCAGCGCCATGCAAACCAACCTTGTCACTTCTGCATGCATGCATGTCGTCTCTCTCTCTCCCCTGTCCATCTCTCTGCACGCATGCGCCTCTCGCTCTCTCTCCTGTTTCTGCATGCAAGAAGCTCTCTCTGCCTTGGGAAGATGGGAAGCACATGGGAAAGAGAGATGGGATTACTGCAGGCACGCATGCGGTGGAAAGGGATGGAGGGCCCGGTTGGAAAGAGCAGCGAAAAAATGCCAGTGTGCAGAGCATTGCGGGGAAAACGAAATTTTCTTAGATGCAGACAAAAAAGGACCGGAGGGAGTACTACTAGGAGTACTAGTGCGGTGAGATGATTTCTCGAAGAAGATGATGGAGAAGCGGAGTCAGCGAAGAGTGAAATGATGGTTGCTTCGTCCGTGCTTTTGTGATTTGACGCCTCACTGCTTTGTGATTTGTGATAGAAGGGACAAGGGAGTAGACTCTGTGATCTATACTGTACTACATGCGTCCAAGCATGGGAGAAAGAGGAGAGACGTTGCATTTTTCTATTCCTTCAATCAATCAATCAGGGAGCTTCGGTTCCATCTTTTTGGCTTTGGCAACACCGTCCACAATGGTTCCCACAATGCCAAAAGCTATTTTCACATTTGGATACACATTGTGGATGCCCTTAACCGTACCACTTGGTTTTGGTCCTGTGTGCTATCTATACAAATCTCAATTATATTGATCTAAAAAATCATAGAATCAAGATTAGTAAAAAGGAGGTGATTTTGCCGCGCGGATGGCGTGGGAGGTTTCTTATTTGAGCAATGCTACATCCACGTAATGGTTTACGTAAAGTTATGAACTGATGTGATGTGGGACTATTTGATTGGATTAAAGGAGAGGATTAGGCCCACCCCACCTGAAAATCAGGGGGCATATATAGATTAGATGGAAAGTATACGTAGCAGCTACGTAGCCCTTTGTAAGTCTAGGATTAGGCTTCTTATTTTCGGAGGACGTTGTCCTCGCGGTTTGCTAACATGCGGTCCCACGTGTCAGTGCTTTACCAAGCCGATCCGCGTCCCACATGAGGCAGAACAACGGCAGAAGCAACACGTGGTTAAGTTGAAGAAGATGAGGGAGAAGCGGATTCAACAACGAGTGAAATGATGGTTGCTTCGTCCCTCCAACTTAACTGCGGGAAAGGTGCACCTTTGTGATTTGACGCCTCATTGCTCATTACTACGCCGGCGCCATGACTGGGGTGCTTCACCCTGGCTGCTCTGCACTGTATTCCGGTATGGCACGTGGACCCGGTAGCTTGATGTCCCACATGTCGGCAAAAGGGACTAGAAGATTTATGAAAGTGAGCGCTCCACTCTTACGGCGGAGGAGTAGACGACATGACGGCCCAGTGAACTGTCACTTGTACTGTATAGTACTATAGTTTTGTTGTTTCGCACGATCCATCGATACAAACCCGATTAAATAGGAAAGGGCGGGATTTTTCCCGCGCGGTAGATGATACTGGCCATACATTTCAAAGGCAATTTTAATGTATGCAAACTAAATAATTATAAGTAACAATATGATATCTAGTAAAACTAAAACACATATGATTTATTGTGTTAGAGTGTACTAGTAGTGTTGTATTGCATAGTTGTTAGATGTAACATGCGAGAACATGTAGAGATGTAGTTTTGGAGGGCCTACAGAGAGAAAAGCGTAATAAGGTCACTGAACTTCAGAATAAGCTGATTACGGTCACTATATACGTTTTGCGGTGATTATACGGTCACTTGCTCATAGTTCAGCATCGGATTGCACTCTGTTGACCGGCCAAATAGTCTGCGTGGTGCCATGTTGACTAGTTAAATTGACCATGTTCCTTGTGGGTCCCACCTGTCAGTTCGCATAGGCAAAAGGTAAGATAAACACAAATTTACGCAGGCGCGACAAGGCTCGAACCCGTGCGCGGGAATCACCTGGTTGTGTATGTGTCTGTCAGGGCCTGATGTGTGCGCATGCACATGTAGGTTGAGCACTTGAGTGTGAGAGTGTGTGTTGGTCGTGTGGTGAACTGGTGTGTGCATGCATGCGTGCGTGCGTGTGTGTGAGTGTTGCATGCGTGCGTGGCTGCGTGTGTATGTGTGAGTGTTGCGTGCGTGCGTGGGTGCATGTGTTGCGTGGATGCAGTTTGTGTGCATGCGTGCGTGTGTGTATAATCACCACACCAACTCTTGTGTGTTAAAACAGACGGCTCAGCATATCAATACAAGGCCACCTTGTCCGCTGTGCCCACGGTCATGACTTCGAACCACCGTTCAAATATATTTTTGTCGTTTGTTTTCATTCTTACTAGCAAGATTCCCGTGCGTTGCACGTAACATCAAGATGCATTTGTATGACTTGTTTATCTTGTGAGAGAAAAGGATGAACGAAGGAAGGCCTTATTTGCAAATGTGGAGAGGTGTGTGGGTGCCTTATTGCAAAATTGCCATAGTTTCTTTCCTATCCGTCAGATATAAATCGGACGGCCTATATTGCAGGATGGCAGGCACACCATCATCACCAACTCTATTTTTTATAAGAGTGTATTTTATGTATTTTATAAGAGTGTAGATGTAGAGTAGATACAAGTCGATAGGTGGGCACGATGGTAGTGAGATAATGTGATGCAACACTAGAGGTGCCATGTGGAGCGTTTAACTGGTCAACTAGTCATGTCATGAGCAAATACAGAGTTGTACGGTGAGCCCGTGACTGTATAATAACCACTGACGGTGTCCTGGACTAGGGGGTACTCACCACGTCGTCTCCCGATCTATTAGATTGGGCCGAGGACCCCCGTGGCCGTATACTCATGGGCCAGTTCGGACGGCTACCGCATACAAGGAAGATTCCACAAGACTTGGCGATTAAGACAAGGACTTCTCCCCACCGGCGTATTCGGCTAGGACTCTTGTTACCTAGGCCTCCGGTGCATTATATAAACCGAGGCCAGGCTAGTCGATAGATATATAATATATACAACAACCATACCATAGGCTAGCTTCTAGGGTTTAGCCTCCTTGATCTCGTGGTAGATCTACTCTTGTACTACCCATATCAACAATATTAATCAAGCAGGACGTAGGGTTTTACCTCCATCAAGAGGGCCCGAACCTGGGTAAAACATCGTGTTCCCTGCCTCCTGTTACCATCCGGCCTAAACGCACAGTTCGGGACCCCCTACCCAAGATCCGCCGGTTTTGACACCGACATTGGTGCTTTCATTGAGAGTTTCGCTGTGTGATCGACAAAAGGATCGATGGCTCGCCTGCAGATCAACTGCGACTTCGGCATCTTCGTCACCAGCTCGACTGGTCACCTTGGTTCGACCAAGAATTGCGCCCCGTGTTCGGATCACCATGTCCGGACGAGGGCCTTCATCAAACATCAACTCCGATCTCTATCAAGATCACGGAGGAATCATCTATGGAGCTCGGGGGCTCAACGTCAACATTGCCCTCAAGCGACCGTGCTGTTTTTCTGGACAGTGAACTCGTATCTGCCACCACCACCTCCTCGAGTATCGCTTTGACGGTCTCTTTGGTGGAATTGTGCGGAATTGAGTCTACAACAACCCTGGAAAATTTCGTCGAGTTTCGATGGAGGAATCTCTGGCAATCCACGATATACCGGAGCCCTGTCAAATCTGGACGGGAATTTGGATGAGTTTAGGGCGTGGTGTCCAGCTTCTAGCTCGGACGTCCTTTGGAAGATCCAACCGTTGATCGGCTGTGGAATTCCCATATCTACCACCTCTCAAAATTTCGGCTCGATCCGACCGTCCAAACTCCGGGAACCTTCCGATTAGTGCATCACTTTTCGGATCTGTTTTCTGCGCGAAAACGAATCCGACCCGAGTTCATCTTTTTTATGAACAGGATTTCAGACATCCCTTTTGAAGGAAGTTTTGTATGGGGTATTGTGTTTTGTTCCCGAACACATCCCACTAACTGTAAGATCTTTTGAACATGATCTTCAACATCATGCTGGTGTCAAACCAGTCCGGTAATATTACTCCACGGCTGCCGACCTACGCTAGACACGGCGTCACTTTGTTGAGCCGAGCTCAACTTCTTCGGATCATCATCTCGGCAAGCCGAACAAGAGCCCGGCATCGTGAAGGATAAATCATCACCAACATCGCCGCCCCACGGATTACACGGAGCGGGCATACCGGCATCGCCGCACCTTCATCAAGCCGGCATCGACCACGTCACGACCTACATCGACAGGGCCGCACTATTGCTTCTTCAAGCTGGTGTCCATCACGCCGACCTACTTCAACTCATCGGCTGACATCGAGGCTTCAACATCTTGGCTGGACCGGGGGCTTCGCCATCTCTTC
Source organism: Triticum urartu (assembly GCF_003073215.2). NCBI lineage: Eukaryota > Viridiplantae > Streptophyta > Magnoliopsida > Poales > Poaceae > Triticum > Triticum urartu. The sequence continues at coordinate 423,275,846 of NC_053028.1, forward strand.
ATCAACCTACTCCGGACACTTCAACGTCATTAGCCGACCAGCTCCGTCACGTTAGCTGGGCCGAAGGCTTTGCCTCGGCGAGTCAACCTTTACCAGCATTGCCATGCCGTCGTTTTATCGCCCATCAGGCAATGGGTGTGCGGAGCGGGTCCCAATTTTAGGAATCACCTTCCTTCGGATTGCTACAACAAATAAACCAGGTGCTATTAATCCCAGTATTTTTTGCTTGTTTGGGTTCATTTTTCCCAAGGAATTATTACTCTGGTTTGTCCGTCATATGTACACAGGTCTATCAAATGGTGGCTACATTAACGACAGTCGCATGGTGGTTCGGTCAGTTTCCGTACATAGTCCGGCGAACGCCGCACTCAGAGCTCGGACCGACCTGCAAATTCAGGCTTTGCCACGCCTTTACCGCATCACGCCGACGCCCTGCATCGACTTGACTTTGGCGCCAGGCCATATTTCTTTTATTACTCACTTTGCATAAATTATTTATTATGCAACGATTTTTTTTAATTATCATTATTACTATTATCTCCGGTTTGCACTATTTTTTGTGCACAGGAAAATGATCCGGGGACTTCGGCGTCACTCTGCCAGTCTGCATTGATCGTGCTATGTCACCACTTCGGCGTGTCAAGCTCTCCGCTCCGCCACCTCGGGACCGGCTTGAGGGATGGAACCTTGCCCCGCATCAAGCTCGGACCGCGTCATCAATACCGAACACATTAACCAGCTAAGTCGCTTTCATGCTCAAAGCTTTAATTTCTAACTTGCGTTCGGTTCGACCAAGCATTATACTTTTTTGGAAAAAAGTTGCTTCTAAAAAATTTCCTTGTCCAAACTTTGTTTGTGACGCATAAATTCAAATACCCCGTTTACTTGGGGGTTTCCTTTATGAAGCTTTTCCTGTTGCATATGATTATACTTGTATGGCTTCGTTCCTTGTTCGTGTATTACGCCACAATAGGCACCACATTGACTTAAGCGATTTGCAAGCTGGGTTGCCTCGTTCCTGTGTTTACCCCTACGTTCCCGATTCTTCGGCTAGGGAGTAAAGGGAGCACCTCTGCGATTGTCACGATCGGGTCACCCGAGCCGGACCTCAGACTGGGTGAAGCCGAAAGCTAGCGCTCTTATAGTTATTCAATGATGGTCGGCACACAACGGAACTCATGAGTACAAAAAATCTATTGCACAAGTCTCATAATAACAATGAGCACCAAAGAAAGGTATCGGTGGGGGTACTATTTTCTTCGAAGATGCTTCTTACTCTTCGCAGTAATATAGCATAAGTTCCCTGAGCGCGCTTTGTCTATTACAGCCTTATGGCCTGATTGCCTGGTTATTGGAAACACCGTCGATATTCTCGACCGATGGAGTACATAACACTTTTCGGTCCTTAACCGAAGAGGGAGAAGCCGATGGTCGGTTAAGACGCGTTTAAAGTTCGGTTGAACATAGATATGATATAAGTACTTCGGTACATGCAATCATTCTTCTACCCAAGTCACTTGGGGGCTCTTAAGTTTATTTGAGCCGTTTTATAATAAGTGTTCTTCTTCTCAGTTGTTGCAAAGTTCTATTATTATTATTTATCACTCCTTTTTTCGACACGAGTGTGCGGTCACTAGCCGGGGAGCCTAATTTCTCTCTCAAAGCCGCTAGAGTTTAGTTTGCTAAACTAGCCTAATGAGAAGTACTCCGCCCTCGAGATAGGAGGTTGAAGCCGTAGGCTGACCCGCTCGAAGTCTTGAGATAGGATGTGTCATGTTAAAGGACGACAAAAGCACTTCTTTTTTCTAAGACCAATTTTCGGATTGGCACCGAACACTTGATCTTGTTCGGACGTCATGTTTTTACCGACGTTTCTTGGTTTTCTAAGGTTTTTGGCACTTTTAAACTATTTGTGCTTTTCCAGCATTAGTCTCGCAGTGCAACGCCGGACACCTTTAGGGATTCGGCAAAAACATTCTCAGATATTGCTATATATGCATCGGTTTCGAATTGTGTCTTCGGTCAATAGTTGGGTTGCCCGGCTCCTGCACTTGCTTTCTACGTTCCTTTTTGTTCGGCTAGGCGTGCAAAGGGAGAACCACTGCGATTATGCTTCCAGCTCACATGGTTAAGCACCTTAGTGGAGAAAACCGAAAACTAACTGTCACAATAAGCGTAAACTGGCCAGCGATCCGATGACTATGACGGGCCATTCATAACATTGGCCGAAGTGTTTACGACTTGACCTTGACTGTCGCCGAACACTGTCGGGGGCTATTAACTGGCCTCCCAAACTAAATCCTCGATATTTTGCTCTTACATTCGAGCTGAGGTTTCATGATCATGCTTAGCATGACAACCCAAAGAAAGGAACCGATAGCGGGACTATTTTCTTTGGAATACATTTCTTCTCTTAAACAGTAATATAACATATCTCTCTGCGTACCTTTGTTTATAAAACCGTGTGGCCAGATTTCCTTGTTTGTCGTAAATCTTTGCCCTCATAAAGGCTTTATAAAGTAGGACAAACACTCCTCGGCTACTGGCCAAGGAGGTGGAAGCCGATGGTCGGTCAACAAAGTTTTGTACAATGCGGATCCGAGCATTAATGACGTAAAGTACTTGGATACATAGAGTCATTACACATAATTTGTGATTTTACTATGGATATTGATCCTTAATTCGGCCACCCGTGCCCGCATTATGGCTCGGGGGCTACTGGGCTTCGGGCTTATTATTTACAAATATTAAAGGGGCACATCGATCCCCTGATCTGGTGTTGCCACCCGACCAGTGTCTCGGGGGCTACTGCATTGCTTGTCCAATGCAGAAAATTTTATGTGCAATATAGTTTCCGAGGAGATTTTGATCCTCAGGTTGGTCGGCCGCACCCAACCTGAGTCTTGAGGACTGAGCACGCCGCTTTTGTGTCCCGAAGTATTTTGCCGAGCTAGGACTTGATCCTCAGGCCGATTTTGCAAATCAACCTGAGTCTCAGCGGCTACTGGGATCAACGGTCTTATGTCATCCTTCATGTGCATCTCGGGTTTTAGACCGATACACACCTTGAGGGCTACTGGCTATATATCTCGGCAGAGAATAAATTGCACCAATAAAAAATATTGACAAAAAATCGGCCCATAGTCGGGGTGGTGCACCACCTCGGAAGCAGTCCGGCATAAAGCTCGGGCGCTAGTGGCTGGCTCCATAGAGGGCATTTCCGGCATTAAGCTCGGCTAAACTCCTTCAACTGTTTTGAACCAAGGTGATATGACACCTCAGATATAGTCCGGCATTGGAGCCTGGACACAGTCCGGCGTTGGAGCTCGGATATATTTCGGCGTTGGAGCTCGGATATACAATCCGGCGTTGGATCTCGGATACATTCCGGCGCTAGAGCTGGGAAGCGGTCCGGCGTTGGTGCTCGGCTGCAAAAGATACCTCGAATGAAGTCCGGCGTTGGAGCTCGGACGCAAGAGGACCCTGCCTCCCGGGAACAACTTCAAACCCGAGGTGTGGCATAAAAATAAACAAGGCATTGATAAAGGCTGGAAACTTAAAGGGGCTCCTCGGATACCCGACGTGTAAACTCGTCGAATGCATTTCGGCGATCCTCAAGATCGAAGATAAAAAAGATTTGTTGAACCAGTTTTCAAGACCGGCAACCGAAGACGAAGAACAGTTCAGAAGAATCGAGGAGCGTCCCTAACTTGAAGACCAGTTCAGGGGGCTACTAACGGTGTCCTGGACTAGGGGGTACTCACCACGTCGTCTCCCGATCTATTAGATTGGGCCGAGGACCCCCGTGGCCGTATACTCATGGGACAGTTCGGACGGCTACCGCATACAAGGAAGATTCCACAAGACTTGGAGATCAAGACAAGGACTTCTCCCCACCGGCGTATTCGGCTAGGACTCTTATTATCCTAGGCCTCCGGTGCATTATATAAACTGAGGCCAGGCTAGTCGATAGATATACAATATATACAACAATCATACCATAGGCTAGCTTCTAGGGTTTAGCCTCCTTGATCTCGTGGTAGATCTACTCTTGCACTACCCATATCATCAATATTAATCAAGTAGGACGTAGGGTTTTACCTCCATCAAGAGGGCCCGAACCTGGGTAAAACATCGTGTTCCCTGCCTCCTGTTACCATCCGGCCTAGATGCACAGTTCGGGACCCCCTACCCGAGATCCGCCGGTTTTGACACCGACAACCACTAAACTTAAATGGTGACCGTAATGAGTGGATTCTGAAGTCCAATGTATGTATCGTGCTTTCGCTTCAAATACAATGATCATCATTGCATATATCACGAGAGAAAGATGAAACATGCGTGAATTTTCTGGGGGCTTACTTTTAGAGGACCTGGAGATAGTTTTGTGTTCATACATGAAAGGGGCGTACAGGGGGGTATGCGATGGAGAGAGAGATGCTCTTCGTTTCTCTTTATTATGACTAACTTTGTATATAGTATAAAAATATACAAATTCACAGTGCGGAATACATATCATTGTGGGCACCATGCAATGCAAATTAGCGTTCGTACTCCTCCATATAACTTTGTAATGTTGTATATATGTAGAAACTCTAAAATAATTTTTTGGCCACACTTTATTCAAAAGGAATGTTGTATGCGAAATAAACTTGAAGAGAGGGCTTTTTAGATCAATGGGGTACGTGATGTAACATGTGTGAATGTGTAGTTGATGCATTTGGCGGGCCTAGAGAGGTATGTGTGTGTATTACGTATTCGAGAGAGGCATGGATAGAGGGGCCAACGGGGGGAGAGATAGCACGAGAAATGAGAGTGTTCTAGAGAGAGAGAGATGAATATGATGTCACGACAAGAGATTCCATTCCCTTGAGTGTGTATATGCAAGGGGAAAGGGAATAGAGGCACCAGGAGAAATTTTCTGTGTGTGTGGTGTTTGTGTTGGTATGTGTGGGTGTGAGAAGATAATGAGACATGGGGGCAGAGGGTGTGTCACCGCGTGAAGTCCGGTGGGTCGAGGTGAGGCCCTTCGTTCGGTTCCGTCCTGCGCCACATTGGTCGGCCCGTGACGCATTTAGGAAGACCCATGGATGACTAGTCGTACAAGACAAAGATAGCAGAATTGTGAAGGGCTCTGTGTCCACTGACAAAGCCGGCTAGGATTTGTAACCCTAGGTTCTCGGACTAAGGTAACCCCTTTATCTCTGATATTACTATTCATCCAACCTAACTTTAAGGGGCATCCTACAGAATGCTCCGCTAGAATCATACTCGTCGATTAGGAAGAGAGGTGTGAGACAATGCGTGAGAGACAGGCGTAAAGATAATGTGCGTACATGAGACACGTAGGCAGGTCCATGTATATAGAAAGGGTCGATGAGGATTGCGTGTGTATGTTTGTGAGAGGAAGAGTGCTTGTGATAAAGGTTAGTGGAAACAGTTGTAAATGGTTACGAGAGGGAGGGAGGGTTATATCTAGAGCATGTGTGCAAGAAAGACACCTCGGGAGAGAGTGTGTGAGCATGTGTGAGAGACCACCGATGGAGAGTGAAACTACACGTAAAAGACTGCTCTACACATTGATTAAATATATAAATTGTATCCAAATATTAGGATGGGATCATGATATTTGCAATTCGCGTAAGGAGCGGTCATTGATCCATCAGACATCTAGATTCTATCGAATGTGAGCATGTCTATGTTATTATTCGACACAATTGATCCACATAGTTAGTATTTTGAAGTCCAGACAATGCATCGCTTTAGCAATCGAATATAAACGTGAGTATAGTTCATGTTGTGTGTGTAAAGCACATTATACATACAAAAGTTTCACAATGGACATTATAAATAGCTACCTATGAACTAGCATACATTTGAATTCAACTTAAGGTGGTTTAAAAAATCGAATTCAACATGAAGTCCATTCAATTATTTGAATTTGATATCATGGCATTTGTAAACCATACCTAAATTATGGGGGCACCAATCTTTGCTCTGATTTTGTACATAATAGCATATGTAGCGTGTACAAAATAGATTCAAATTTAGCTCCTCCATTCCAAAATAATCGTAGTTATAGGATTTTCAAGTGTCAAAATTTCAAAAAGAAGCGGATAATTTAATGAGGTTTTCAAACATACAAGGTCAAATATAACGTTGTCTATTTAGGTCAATCCTAATAGTTCAAGAGTACTCTAAACGTGAATGCTTGTGTTTCAAAATTTCGAAGAAGCGCCAAAAGAGCCTCTACTCGCCCGAAACCGCGTGAAATCAATGTTTGGTAGTACAAGGAAATTACTTTTCTAATAACTCCGACCCGTGAAACCTACCGGCCCGACGTCCAAAGGTCTAAACCGGGGTAGGTTTGTAGCTTCATCTAGACGCCACGCAACTGCATCCGAAAAACATTCATACACAATGGCCGCCTAAGCACACATGCGCGCGACCGAAATCGCTCCCGCCCACAATTTGGGACACCTGGGATTACCATCCTACCCCCGACCCGCAGTAGGTCCGAAATTTAAGATGGGGGCAAATTTTGTAGTTTCCCCAAATTTCAAATAAGCGCGTCCCATCTTCTATCCAAAAAAGCCAAAAACAAGCGCGTCCCATACTGAAACATGGTTCCCCCCACCCGTCCGATTCCCCATTCGTACTTTGTGGGCGCCAAAACTACCTCTCCACCAGCCGCGAAACCCCGATGTCCTCCATCCGCCACCCCATCCCACCCATCAACCGCCGGCCGCCTCCATCACGCCGGAGCCGATACCCCGATGTCGTCATCCATAGAAACCTCAACCGCAACACCCTCCACGGCTAGTAGTTGAAGCCGAGGCCGAGCCGTCCGTACCCGAGCTAGTTCAACCACACCGTCCTGTGCCTCATCGCTGCCGCTCCAACTTCGCCACCCTCCACCGCACCGGAGCTATTCCTGCTACACCGTCCTTCGCTGCCTCGGATCTGCTTCCCCTCCACCGACATACGGCCACGGCAACACAGTCAACAATTTGGCCATGGGTTCGTCCAAGCCTGCACCCTCCAGAACATCGGTTTCCCCGGTAAAAACAAGAAGATCAGCGCGACATGTGAGGTGACCACACCAGCAACCGAAAAAGGTACTCCTCTTCCCTTACTCGTGCAAATCTTACGTCTCTACTTGCACGGTATTCATCCCACAGAAGACACTAGTTGACCGCTTATTCTTGATACTAGATGTTCCAAGTAACTCGCGATGCACAAGGTTTCTCCTCATATACTATTTCACCTTAGCTAGAGGTCCGTCGCCCCCCTGAATTTCAATTTCTGGCCAGTTGATTCCCAATTAACGGAAGCATTCCCCGGCGTAACAGGCACTAGTATGCCTATTACGCCGGGGAAGTAGCGCCTTGGTGTTTATCTTAGAGGCGTGTGCGGCCTAGAGCTACCAGCGCCCGATCTGGAGGTCGGCCGGGATTAAAGGGATGGCCTGGGGGCGTTGCCAAGCATGGCGGTGGTGTGAGGTCAATGGGAGGGCGGGGCGGCGGAGGCAGGGGTCTGGGCCGGTGGTCGCTGGCGGTTCGAGAAAGATCGTCAACAGTGACTGGCGGGAGGTAGACGAAGGCCATCTGCCCGTTCCTTATAGATCGGACGGTTCATTAAAAAAATCGATTGACCTATTTATTTTCAGTCGACTGTTATCTTAGATATGACCACATGTGGTGGTGTGCTGGAGGAGTACCTGCATTTCCTGTGCTCATATATTACAAAATCATACGGAGTAGAATCTAATTTTGTTTGCCACGCAATGTTGTAGAGCTATCATATGTCTCCTGTCATTTATTTTTCAGCCACCTGCTATCTGCTACTTTTACAGTGCACTAGTTCTGCACACACTTCACCCTTACTCTCACTATTGTGTTTTTATGCAAGGGTATTTCAGACTCTGCTGCCATGAGAGAAGCCAAAAAGAAAAGAGAGAAGTCACTCCAGCTTCGTATGCGGGTAGGCAAGACACGTTACAGCGCTATAAAGGGTGCAGTGTCAGCAGATGGAGACGGTAAACGTAGCTCTGGAGTTGATGACCTCGCTCGCAATGAACCACCATCCCAGGTGCTTGCTTTAACTTCGCGTTGTCATATGTGGTTGCATGTTCCATATGGTGTCTAGCTTGTATTCGAAAGGCCGAAGTTGGTAAGATAAGGAAAGATATTTTTTTACATGAACCACCATCCCGTGAGCACCAGAAGACAAATAGCTAGTCAGGGCACTGGCCAAGCCAGTGACAAGCCCAGCAAAGATAAGCATCACCTGGAAGCCAACTAAAAAGCTGCGATGGTGGCGAAGCAGCCCGCCTCCCACCAGGCTCTTAGGTCCTAGATGATCATGCTCACCACTCCAGCCGGATGTCTAGCTTGTATTACTTCCAATTTGGTTAAACTGCATCTGCTTAGCTTACACATTATACCTTTGAATATCACATGCCTTTCTGTTTTTGGTACATACTAGTACATCTGTGTATTAACCATGTTCTTACATCAAACTAATGTTCTTGTGTACCCCTCATCAATCACTTATGACGAGGCAAGCAGGCAAGGGGACTACTCCTCATTTAAAGAATGCAGCGTCAGCCTCCCGACATGATTCACAAGAAACAGAAATGCTAGATGAAGATAGTGAACGTAGCTCTGTAGTTGATTACAACATTTCCCCTACACTAGCATCGCAGGTGCTTGCTCTAACTTGGCAGCGTGATATGTGGTTGCATGTTGCATATGGTGTCTAGATTGTAATTCTTCTAATCTGGTTAAACTACATGTGCTAGTCTGCTTAGCTTATACATTATACCTGTTAATGTGACATGCCTTCTTGTATTTAGTACATAGTACATATGTCTATTAAGCATGTCCTTACATAAAACTATTGTTTTTTTGTATCCCGCATCAATCAACATGACGAGACACCTTTAGTATATGCAGTGCGATATTAGTTGCATCTTTCATATGATTTATAGCATGCGCTGCTTCTAATTTGTTGAAATTCCATTTATGATGGCACGCTTTTAACTTGGCAGAGTCATATTGGTTGCATCTTTCATGTGGTGTCTAGCTTGCATTGCTTCTTATTTGCTGGAATGGTTTCTACTTAGTTTACACAAACAGTTGTGAACATGTCATGCCGTCCTGTTTTTCGTACATATTCCATCCTGGTATCATGTGTTTGCCTTACATCAAAGTAGTGATTGTTAGTATCATGCATGAATGAGTTCTAAAGAGAGAATTTAATTGCTTTTTCTTGTTGGTTTTACTTGACAATTCAAAATCAATAAAGCGGAAGGAAGTTAGCAAGGCAGCAGATAAAGGTGCTCCTTCCGAACGGAGGGCCTCTACAGTTTCTACTCCTCCACACCCCCAAGATGATTTCCAAGACAACACATGCATAGACACTCAACAAAGTCGTGTTTATGATGAGCACGTCTCCCCTAGTGCAGCATCATCGGTGCTCCCTCTAACTTGGCACTGTTATATGTGGTTGCATGTTATCTGTGATGTCTAGCTTGTATTGCTTCTAATTTTGTTGAATTCCATCTACTTACTTTACACACTATATTTGAATAAGACACGTGTTCCTGTTTCTAGAACATACAATATCTGTCTATCACACCATGTTCTTACATCAAATTACTACTGTTGTGTAACCAGCAACAATCACTTATCATAAGACACGTTTGACTTCGGAGTGTGATATAGGTTACATCTCACATTATTTTCTAGCTTGTACTACTAATTTGTTGAAATGGCACTTATGACGAGATAGTTTTAACTTGGTAGAGTGATATTCGTTGCATCTTTCATATGGTGTCTAGCTTTCATTGCTTCTAATTTGTTGAAATGCCTTCTCCTTAGTTTACACATCATAAGCTGTGAATATGCAATGCTGTGAATATGCAATGGCACTAATGACGAGAGACCCCTAACATGGTAGTGTGATGTTGTTTGCATCTTGGATACGATTTATTTCTTGTACTGCTTCACATTTGTTTAAATGCCATTTATGATGAGACGCTGTTAACTTGGCAGAGCGATATTTGTAGCATCTTTCATATGGTGTCTACCTTCCATTGCATTGCTTCTAATTTGGTGAAATGTCTTCTTCTTAGTTTACACATCATAGTTCTGGTTATCTCTTCCGTCCTGTTTTTCATACATATTACATCCTCCTATCATGTGGTTGTCTAACATGAAAGTTCAGTTCGTTTGCATCACGCATCAATTTGTTTTGAAGAACTAAATTGTTATTCGTTTTTCTTGTCGGCTTGACTTAACATGGCACAGAGAAAGAGGAACAAACACAGAATGGCAGGGAATGAGAAGCGGATGAATCCTGCAGATTCTGCTGGTACTGATGGTGCAATAGAAGGTCAAAGTCCAGCGGAAAATTCTACAAACACAACATCCCATGCTACACGAGTTGCAAAAAAGCCAAAAAGAAACAAATAGCTGCCACCAAACAAGCAGAGACAGCCCTAGTTCTTGCAACACCTACCAGAGTACTACCAGCTGCACGACTTACTCGTGCATCAACTGAGCTAGCAGCACGTTCCCAACCTCCCTTGCCACCCGACACTACTTCCCAAGCACTCTTGACACAAGACGAGTTGGCAATATCAGATGAACCTTGTGAGCTTCAAAAGCAAAAAGGTAGTTGCTGGAGTCAAGTTACAGTTGCATGCTTCTTTATATGTAGTCTCACAGTTTGATGTACACTAACACTTCCTATGTTCATTGTTGGACTAGCACCTAGGCGCAAGAGGAAACAAACATCAGGGATAATGCTCGATAGGTTAACTAAATCTAGAGGAGGAAGAATGGAGATTCGTTTTGAGGCGGGTTTAAAAAGGCCACATGATGCTACAGAGTCAGCCAAGTTAGTATCAGAGGCAGCGGTTGCCGTTAGGTGTCATGTACGTATCCTCCCAACATGGATTCAGTACATGAATGACAAAGACGAATCCCAGTTCAACACCTTCCTCGACCATTTATCTATAAGTATGGTTATGTATGGAAACTAGTAATATCGTCTTGCTCTGTCCCATACTTTCTAGGTTGCTGATAATGAGACTCCCGTAATTTTCAACAGATGAGGTTCAAGTTGGATAGCCAAGATGATGCAACCAGACAAGCTTGCACCTATGTTTTCAAGTCTGCTCTGCGACAGTATCAGTATAACTTGAGGAAAACTCACTTTGAAGGCAAGGCTAACAGTGAACTTTCCCAAACATCTCCAGTGGAAAATATATCGGATGAAGACTGGAGGGGCCTTGTTAAACACTGGTCTAATCCGAAGTATCAGGTACATTATATATATGTGATCAGATCACATGTTGAAGTCCTATTTACGCATGTGCTACACAAATCTATCTTCTTGTAGGTGAACTGTTCAAAGAACAAGGCCAACCGTACAAAAGTGAAATTCAAACAGACGACAGGATCTCGTAGCTATATTGCACACTGCGAGGCTCTTGTAATTAGCTGCTGTTTCACTCTTTTCGCTGTACCATATTATCAGATCTATATTGACTTGTTCGAAATGCAGAGGAAAGCCCCCAAGGACCAGAAAGTACCTGAACCAAATGCTGTGGAAATCTTCAAGGACTGTCACACCAGCAAGAAGAAGGGCATGACTACACCAGTCAAAGCCGCTGTTGTAAGTCCTTAATCCTCATGCCTTTTAACTACTACTTACTCTGACTTGTGCCTTGAACTGCATGGTTTGCAGCCAATGTCTATTACTCTTTTCAATTTTATACACAATTGTCTTAGCGTATCATTGCACCTTACAAGGTTTAAAAGAGAGGAGTGATGTTCCTTTGATCTTGACCCGTAATCTAGTTCCGTGCTGGACTTGTCCACACAACGTTACAATTGCCTGTTTGTCTATTCTCAGTTGTTTTGTGATATGAATGATGTCATACTATGCTTACCGTATTATAAACTTCGTCTCTTTATCCTTAGCCCTCAATACAATGTGAAGAAATAGACAATACATTAGCGATGGTACATGGTCATATGTTTGGAACCTGGTTTTATTATGTACTTTGCAATGAAATACAACTAATATTTTACATGGGTTCACCAGAATAAGTTCTGTATATAGACCAAAGCTATTTTGTTTGGTTTTGCTGCCTCCTTAATATCTTCTGTTCTGGTACTACTAATGTAAAACCTCAACTTTTCAGCGAGCTATGGAAAAAATGGTAGAACCGCCACCTTCTGAAGGTGGCGAGGCAACTATAACCGCAATGTCAGCTCTTGCTACAGTGGGTCAGTACATGTCCACTAACATTGCCAAAAGCATGTTCCTGCGTAATACTGGGTTGGTTGTTAAGGCAATATCGTCCAAACTGCCTCATGATCAAGATATGCAAGCTCAAAGCAATGTTGTATCTGCGCTCCAGACACAAGTCCATTCCCTAATAGAGACCCTTTGTGAAACAAGGAGAAACATTGCTCAATGTCGTCAAGATATGCATGGTTTTGAAACCAGACTATCAGACTTTTGCTATGTTGTTCAGGAGCCTAGGGGAAATGAAGGCGAGGGTTATGGCGCTCCATCGGACAATACAACATGAAAACGTAACAGTTAGGTCAAATGAATTGAGCTTCTGAACTTCTGGTGGTGCATTTATCTGCTAGACTGTTAAGTTTTATTCCAACCTTCCTTTTGTTATATAGTTGTAATTTGTTTTGGTGCGATACAAAATTTATTCTTAACGTGCAGCCACCGGCTGAAGAAAACAGCAAGGCATTTTTGTATAGTGTAGGGTGTTCCCTATATTTGCACTGGTGGCAATCTTTGGTGCCGAGTGGATGTAATATGTGCAATCGCCTTAATAGCCTAGCATTAGTTTCGGCCTTATTTATTTCCTAGTCTTCTTTTTCCTTGGTTTGCTAGTGGCCGCAACTACCATGGGCCATATACGGGCCGTAGGATCCATGGGTCTCCTACCGGCCGTCGATAAATGGGCCTGTAATCGGTGGGTCTCGGGCCGTCGGATAAATGGGTCTACATGGGCCGTAATTGGGCGTAATTGGTATCGGCCCAGCATGGTAACAGGCCGTTAACAGGCCGTAGGACAGCAAAGGCTTAATTCTGTCACATGCATAATGGGTCGTTAATGGGCCAGAATATAGGACGGGCTGGAAACGGCGCAACGGGTTAACATGCCAGAAACGGGCCGACTCTTGCCATGGGCCGAATTTGGCCCATTAGGGTAACATGCCAGTAGCGGGCCGACTCTTGCCATGGGCCAAATTTGGCCCATTAGGGGAATAGGCCAGTAATGGGCCGACTCTTGCCATCGGCCGAATTTGGCCCATTAGGGGAACAGGCCAGTAACGGGCCGGAAGTAATCGAGGGCCGAAAAGGAGCCCAAGAATGTATGGGCCGTCAATAGGCCGAAAGCTAACACGGGCTGGAAACGGCCCATGTAAATCACGGGCCGTTAATGGGTATAAAGAAAATTACTATTCATTATGGGCTAGAGTCACCGTGGGCCTGTAAAGGGCTGAAAGATACGAAGGCCTCATATGGGCTGAAAAACGTCGTGGGCCATACATGGGCCGAAAGTGAAATGGGCTGGTGTTATATTCGACGGCCCACATGACGTTGTTGGGCCAATTTTCGTTAGGGCCTAACGGGACGTGAGTTAACGGGCCGTAAAATGGGCTATTTGTGAAGAGGCCGTTAACAGGCTTTTCGTGGGCCAGCACGTTAACTTTTGACCAAGTCAAACGGGTCGGCTTTGTAAGCTAAATGGGCCAGTGGTGGGCCATGGCACGTGTCGACATATCATAGGCGCCTATCTGACCCACTGACGAGCTGACACGTGTTTCGTCCGGCCAATAAGAATTTTACACGTGGAAATTTCCCATTGGTCGGGGCTGTTAGCAGGTTGTCGGATCCAAAACCCGACCCGATAGCTTAACGGCGTTCCGTTACGGTGGATGCCACGTGTCGGTCACCCTTGACGAAAGCACTTCTGTGACGCGCAATTTATCGTCATGGAAGTGGACACTTCCGTGATGATAATTTTGGTAATGTCATGGAACACTTCTACGACAGCACAGGTATGACTATCTTGATTCTGTCATAAATTTGTCATGGATGTACATGCATGACAAAAAACGCGACCTACTGTGACAAACACGTATCATCACAGAAGTGTATTTTTTTGTAGTGTGATGACATGACAAGATGCAGCACGCAAGCAAATGATAAGGCAACAACAACGAATAATTGGAAGACACCGAGCGCAACGGTCTCGGGGCATCACAATCCATAAGCACCTTAGTGAATTTGTAACCTTCAACCCGAGGAGCTACCACCAAAGCCAGCTGACCCGGATTGTCAATCCGGGGCGGGTGATCCTCACGGCTCCATACAATTGGCTGCTCTGACCATCGTAAGTATCGAGGGACCGCCGGTTCAACTGCGCTCACCGCTCGTTTATGAACCTTCTGATCTCGCTTGCACAGGCTTGTGGTGAAAACATGATATTGGCCACTATTCAGCTGTTTGGATTACTCTGATACCCTGACCGTTGTTGCTGGTTACCCTGATTGGGCTACTGGTTATAATTGCCTTGATTGCCCTCGCCTTGATATCCAGAATTTGAGCCGCCACCTCCAAAACCGGGCTCGTGAGAGCCGAATCCTGACCCGCCGTCCAGGCCATTACTGTTGTTATGACCCTGATGGAAACTAGAGTTCTTATACGCCCTCATGATATGACAATCTTTCCACAGATGACCCGAAGGCCTATCCGACAAATTGTGCTTTGGGCATGGTTCGTTTAGCATCGCCTCAAGATTGAGTTTTGGCCCTCTAAACTGGGGCGGCTTTCCCTTACAACGTTGATTGTTATTCTGTGTATTGGTGAAAGTGCAACTATCCCTAGGTGGTTTTGGTAATTACTAACAACATATAGCTCATTGAACTAATACTATTTCAAGACGATCATTTCAAAAAGTTCAATTATTGGCATGGCATGGATTAGGAATGTGGACCCCTTAAAATGCTAATGACACACATTGGCTCAAGCTCAAGACTCTACATTTTCATTTTCGTGATCCAAGATCACATTGAGTCCACAGGAAAAGCCAATACTATTAATAGGGGATGAGGTGTTACTTAATGGCTTACTTGCTCAAAATGCTTAGTGATATGCTCCAAAAACCCTCAACCACTTTCTCATATCCACATATGTCCCAAACCAAAAGTCAAACTCGACCCCACAGAAATGTTCTATCCGGCGCCACCGAGTTCACTTGACATAGCCACTGCCAGAAACCCTAGTCACTTCGATCTCACTGATAGGGATCTTGGTCTCACCGAGATGGGATTGCAAACTCTCTGTTTCCCTTCATAACGTTTCGGACAAACCGATAGGAGCGATCGGTCCCACCGAGTTCGCAATGCAAACTCTCTGTTTCCCTTTCGTAACGTTTCGGTCTCACCGAAATGTGCCTGACCAACTCACTGGTTAGCTTATTACTTAAGTCGGCCCTACCGAGTTTGTGTAATCGGTCCCACCAAGATTACGTTATGCCCTAACCCTAATGGAGTCGGTCCCACCGAAAAGCCTAACATTCACATTTTGAACTGAATCGGTCTGACCAAGTTTTCTGATTCGGTCTCACCGAGTTTGGTGAATTGTGTGTGACGGTTAGATTTTGTGTGGAGGCTATATATACCCCTCACCCACTCTTCATTAGAAGAGAGAGCCAGCAGAACGTGCCTACACTTCCAGCCTGCATTTTCTAAGAGAGAACCACCTACTTATGTGTTCAGACCAAGATATTCCATTCCAACCATATGAATCTTGATCTCTAGCCTTCCCCAAGTTGCTTTCCACTCAAATCATATTTCCACCAAATCCAGATCTATGAGAGAGAGTTGAGTGTTGGGGAGGCTATCATTTGAAGCACAAGAGCAACGAGTTCATCATCAACACACCATCTATTACCTTTTGGAGAGTGGTCTCTCCTAGATTGGTTAGGTGTCACTTGGGAGCCTCCATCAAGATTGTGGAGTTGAAGCAAGGAGTTTGTACGGGCAAGGAGATCGCCTACTTTGGGAAGATCTACCCTAGTGAGGCAAGTCCTTCGTGGGCGATGGCGATGGTGGGATAGACAAGGTTGCTTCTTCGTGGACCCTTCGTGGGTGGAGCCCTCCGTGGACTCGTGCAACCGTTACCCTTCGTGGGTTGAAGTCTCCATCAACGTGGATGTACGATAGCACCACCTATCGGAACCAGACCAAAAATCTCCGTGTCTACATTGCGTTTGCTCCCTCCAAACTCCTCCCTTTACCTTCATATGAAAATGTTTTACATTCCGCTGCTATACTCTTAGACTTGCATGTGTAGGTTGATTGCTTGACTTGTGATAAGTTGCTAAAATCTGCCAAGACTTAAAATCAGGAAAAGGCTAGATTTTTATTTGATCAAGTAGTCTAATCACCCCCCTCTAGACATACTTTCATCCTACAAGTGGTAGCACAGCATTGGTCTCCATTTGCCTTGATTTCCATAGCTTTGGTGATCATAGCGTTGGTTTCACAACCTAGGAGAGTATGGCGTCTAGCGAGGGAAATTACCACCCTAGAGGTCCTTACTTTGATGGTACTAATTTTGCTAGTTGGAAGCATAAGATGAAAATGCATATTCTTGGACATAACCCCACCATTTGGGCTATTGTGTGTATTGGCTTGCAAGGTGAATTCTTTGATGGGAGAGAACCAAAACGTGAGGCTAGCGCGGAAGAGTTCAAGATGCTGCAATACAATGCTCAAGCTTGCGATATCCTCTTCAACGGATTGTGCCCCAAAGAATTCAACAAAATCAGCCGTCTTGAGAATGCAAAGGAAATTTGGGATACTTTGATTGATATGCACGAGGGTACCGACTCCGTCAAGGAATCCAAATTGGATGTGCTTCAAAGTCAACTTGACAAGTTCAAAATGAAGGATGGTGAAGGTGTCGCCGAAATGTACTCTAGGCTTGCTCTCATCACAAATGAGATTGCCAGCTTAGGAAGTGAAGAGATGACCAATAGATTCATTATCAACAAGATCCTAAGAGCCCTGGATGGAAAATATGATACCATTTGCACATTGATCCAAATTATGCCCAACTACAAAGATCTCAAGCCAACATAAGTCACTAGAAGAATTGTTGCTCATGATATGTCACTCAAGGATAAGGAAGAGCTTCACAACAAGTCAAGTGGTGCTTACAAAGCCTCATGTGATGCTCCTACATCATCAAGTGAGAAACAAGCCTTTAATGAAGAATTGAGCCTAATGGTGAAGAACTTCAACAAGTTCTACAAGAGTAGAAGCAAGGAAAGAAGTTCCAAGTCAAGGTCCTACAGTGACAAAAG
This sequence comes from Triticum urartu, assembly GCF_003073215.2. Classification (NCBI taxonomy): domain Eukaryota; kingdom Viridiplantae; phylum Streptophyta; class Magnoliopsida; order Poales; family Poaceae; genus Triticum; species Triticum urartu. Next base: position 423,293,268 of record NC_053028.1, read on the forward strand.
ATCTTTGAGTCGTGAACGAAATTGCTACAATTGTGGAAGAGCCGGACACTACTCCAATGAGTGTACGACCCCCTACAAAAGAAGAGAAGATTCACCCAAAAGAAGAAGTAGAAGAGAAGAATCACCACCAAGAGAGAGAAGAAGTAGAGATGATCATTGTGAATGAAGAACATCACGGAGAAGCAAGGATTTGGAAACGAAGGACAAATCATCAAGGAGCTACATGAAATGAAGACATCAAGCTCATGTTGGTGAATGGGTATCCGGCTCCGATTCTGACAATCACTATGAAAGAAGTTATCATTCCGACTTCGAATATACTCAAGATGAAGGTGTTTCCAGTCTAGCACTTGTGTCAACCAACTCCTACGACATATTTGACTCTCCAAATGAAGGAATTGGAAGATGTTGGATGGCCAAAGGCCCAAAGGTATCACACCCCGAGTATGTTGATTTCAATAGTGATGAACATGATTTGCTAAGTGATGATGATTTACTTGTTGACAACTCTAGTGATGAAAACTATGATGAACTTGCTATTAATCATGCTAATAAAGATAAAATGAATGATGATGATAAGAAGGAGATTGAACGTCTAACTAAAGAGCTAAAAACTCTTAAGTTAGCTCATGAAACTACCTTGGAAGATCATCGAGAACTTTTAAAGACTCATGAGAAGTTACACTTTGAAAAGCTCAACCTTGAGCAAGAGCATGGGTTCTTAAAAGCAATCAATGATGATCTTCACAAGAAAAGTTCTTCTTACATTGCCAAGCGTTTACTCTTGTCTACTTACATGTCACAAGTTATGTTGGGGAACGTAGTAATTTCAAAAAAATTCCTACGCACACACAGGATCATGGTGATGCATAGCAACAAGAGGGGAGAGTGTAGTCCACGTACCCTCGTAGACCGAAAGCGGAAGCGTTAGCACAACGCGGTTGATGTACTCGTACGTCTTCACGATCTGACCGATCAAGTACCGAACGTACGGCACCTCCGAGTTCAGCACACGTTCAGCTCGATGACGTCCCTCGAACTCCGATCCAGCCAAGCTTTGAGGGAGAGTTCCGTTAGCACGACGGTGTGCTGACGATGATGATGTTCTACCGACGTAGGGCTTCGCCTAAGCACCGCTACGATATTATCAAGGTGGACTATGGTGGAGGGGGGCACCGCACACGGCTAAGAGATCCAAGAGATCAATTGTTGTGTCTAGAGGTGCCCCCATGCCCCTGTATATAAAGGAGCAAGGGGGGAGAGGCGGCCAGCCAGGAGGAGGCGCGCCAGGGAGGAGTCCTACTCCCACCGGGAGTAGGACTCCCTCCTTTCCTAGTTGGAGTAGGAGAAGGGAGAAGGAGGAGGGAGAGAGGAAGGAAAGGGGGGCGCCGCCCCCCACTCCTTGTCCAATTCGGACTAGAGGGAGAGGGGGCGCACGGCCTGCCCTGGCCGCCCCTCCTCTTCTCCACTAAGGCCTATCTTGGCCCATTAAACCTCTGGGGGGGGGGTGTCCGGTAACCCCCGGTACTCCGGTAAAATCCCGATTTCACCCGGAACACTTACGCTATCCAAATATAGGCTTCCAATATATCAATATTCATGTCTCGACCATTTTGAGACTCCTCATCATGTCCGTGATCATATCCAGGACTCCGAACTACCTTCGGTACATCAAAACATATAAACTCATAATATAACTGTCATCGAACTTTAAGCGTGCGGACCCTACGGGTTCGAGAACTATGTAGACATGACCGAGACATGTCTCTGGTCAATAACCCATAGCGGAACCTAGATGCTCATATTGGCTCCTACATATTCTACGAAGATCTTTATCAGTCATACCGCATAACAACATACGTTGTTCCTTTGTCATCGGTATGTTACTTGCTGAGATTCGATCATCGGTATCTTAATACCTAGTTCAATCTCGTTACCGGAAAGTCTCTTTACTCGTTCCGTAATACATCATCCCGCAACTAACTCATTAGTTGCAATGCTTGCAAGGCTTATAGTGATGTGTATTACCAAGTGGGCCCAGAGATACCTCTCCGACAATCGGAGTGATAAACCATAATCTCGAAATACGCCAACCCAGCAAGTACCTCCGGAGACACCTGTAAAGCACCTTTATAATCACCCAGTTACGTTGTGATGTTTGGTAGCACACAAAGTGTTCCTCCGGTAAATGGGAGTTGCATAATCTCATAGTCATAGGAACATGTATAAGTCATGAAGAAATCAATAGTAGAATACTAAACGATCGTGTGCTAAGCTAACGGAATGGGTCAAGTCAATCACATCATTCTCCTAATGATGTGATCCCGTTAATCAAATGACAACTCATGTCAATGGCTAGGAAACATAACCATCTTTGATCAACGATCTAGTCAGGTAGAGGCATACTAGTGACACTCTGTTTGTTTATGTATTCACATAAGTATTATGTTTCCGATTAATACAATTCTAGCATGAATAATAAACATTTATCATGATATAAGGAAATAAATAATAACTTTATTATTGCCTCTAGGGCATATTTCCTTTAGTCTCCACTTGCACTAGAGTCAATAATCTAGATTACACAGTAATGATTCTTACACCCATGGAGTCTTGGTGATGATCATGTTTTGCTCGTGGAAGAGGCTTAGTCAACGGTTCTGCAACATTCAGATCCGTTTGTATCTTGCAAATTTCTATGTCTCCCACCTGGACTTGATCCACGATGGAGTTGAAGCATCTCTTGATGTGCTTGGTTCTCTTGTGAAATCTGGATTCCTTTGCCAAGGCAATTGCACCAGTATTGTCACAAAATATTTTCACTGGACCCGATGCACTAGGTATGACACCTAGATCGGATATGAACTCCTTCATCCAGACTCCTTCATTTGCTGCTTCCGAAGCAGCTATGTACTCCGCTTCACACATAGATCCCGTCACAACACTTTGTTTAGAACTGCACCAACAGACAGCTCCACCGTTCAATGTAAACACGTATCCGGTTTGCGATTTAGAATCGTCTGGATTAGTGTCAAAGCTTGCATCAACGTAACCATTTACGACTAGCTCTTTGTCACCTCCATAAACGAGAAACATATCCTTAGTACTTTTCAGGTATTTCAGGATGTTCTTGACCGATGTCCAGTGATCCACTCCTGGAATACTTTGGTACCTCCCTGCTAAACTTATAGCAAGGCACACATCAGGTCTGGCACACAGCATTGCATACATTATAGAGCCTATGGCTGAAGCATAGGGAACATCTTACATCTTCTCTCTATCTTCTGCAGTGGTCGAGCATTGAGTCTTACTGAACTTCAAACCTTGTTACACAGGCAAGAACATTTTCTTTGCCTGATCCATTTTGAACTTCTTCAAAACTTTGTTAAGGTATGTGCTTTGTGAAAGTCCAATTAAGCGTCTTGATCTATCTCTATAGATCTTGATGCCCAATATATAAGCAGCTTCACCGAGGTCCTTCATTGAAAAAATCTTATTCAAGTATCCCTTTATGCCATCCAAAAATTCTATATCATTTCCAATCAGCAATATGTCATCCACATATAATGTCAGAAATGCTACAGAGCTCCCACTCACTTTATTGTAAATACATGCTTCTCCAAAAGTCTGTATAAAACCATATGCTTTGATCACACTATCAAAGCATTTATTCCAACTCCGAGATGCTTGCACCAGTCCATAAATGGATCACTGGAGCTTGCACACTTTCTTAGCTCCCTTTGGATCGACAAAACCTTCCGTTTTCATCATATACAACTCTTCTTCCAGAAATCCATTCAGGAATGCAGTTTTGACATCCATTTGCCAAATTTCATAATCATAAAATGCAGCAATTGCTAACATGGTTCGGACAGACTTAAGCATCGCTATGGGTGAGAAAGTCTCATCGTAGTCAATCCCTTGAACTTCTTGAAAACCTTTTGCAACAAGTCGAGCTTTATAGACAGTAACATTACCGTCAGTGTCAGTCTTCTTCTTGAAGATCCATTTATTTTCAATGGCTTCCGATCATCGGGCAAGTCAACCAAAGTCCACGCTTTGTTCTCATACATGGATCCCATCTCAGATTTCATGGCCTTAAGTCATTTTTCGGAATCTGGGCTTGTTGGATTTCGGGTTCCGGCAGACCCTTGAGGTTCAAACACTGGGGTGTGCGCGGAGATTTCGCCTCCTACCTACCTACACCCCTCCACCTTGCTAGGATCTAAACAATGGAAAGAACAACACAAGAGGCGCAGGGTTTATACTGGTTCGGGCCACTGTTGTGGTGTAATACCCTACTCCAGTGTGTGGTGTGGTGGATTGCCTCTTGGGCTGATGATGATGAACAATAAAAGGAAAAACAGCCTCACGAGGGTCTGTTCTTGGCTAGGGTGATGAACTGCTAGGAGGAGTTCAGTCACCTTTCTCTCTCTCTCTCTCTCTCTCTCTCTCTTTCTGATCTTCTCTATCCTTCCAACCCCTCTCTTTTCTTCCAACCTCCCAGCCCCCTTTGCTCTATGGGTGGCTAGTCCTATTTATAGAGGCCCTGGTCCTCTTCCCAAATATCGAGCGGGAAGGGAGCCAACAATGGCGGGCTAATTTGAAGGGGGACAACTAGTATCAACTATCCTAACAAAAGTAGTCTTCGCCTGCGCAAAGCTCTGGTGATGATGCTGTCTCGGGCTCCACGGTGACCTCCATCTCGTAGTCCTCCTGGTCTTGGTCTCGTTGCACCGAAATGGCAACCTTTGCCTGATGCCTCGGTACTCTGCGGCTGCGCTTGCCCCCTTTGCACCAAAGAGGAAGGGAGGACACTGCGCGGGCTGGCACCCGCCTGGCGCCCCCGGTCGTCATGGCTTGCGTCACGGGCACCTCGTGAGGTACCCCGCCTTGATCTCTCCACCTCCCCGTGAGCCAGCCTGACGAGGCCGCGCCCGAGGAAGCTCCATGTCGTCCGCCCCGCGAGGCTTGGCCCCTCGCGAGGGTCTTGGGTTTGTGTTGGTGAAGATGGGCCGCGCTGGGCCCCCCTTTGAGCCACGCCGCAGGCCGCAGGCAGGCAAGTCTAGGGATCCCCGTTCCCAGAACGCCGACAGTAGCCCCCGGGCCCAAGGCGCGCCCGGACTTGGCCATGCAGGGAGGCGGAAGGGCAAGAGCGAAGCGCCGCAGGCCCTACCAGCCTGCGGCCTTGGGCGCCGCGTGGCGGTTGATTGGACCTGGGCGCCTCCACTTCCCCATGGCACCTCGGCAACTGCACGGATTGGACAAGTCCCTGCATGCAAAGTGGGTCATGATTACCTGCAATCATGGAGGTAGGCGGTTGGCCTTTGCCGGCCATAAGTACGGAACAGCGCGCGCCCTTCCAGTCCATCCCTCCTTGCTTCTCCTTCTTCCCGATCCTTGCTCCGTCTTGCTGCGATGGCTCCGATCCGCCGGTTCTCGACGACAGAGAAGGGAAAGGCTCCCCGAGGGGAACCAGACCCACTCCCGCTGAAGAAACGGCTCGCCCCCCGTGGCCCGGACGAGGGGGCCCTTCAAGTGGTGTCGAGGCCTTGGTGCGAGCGGGTGCCGCCGGGGTTCCCGCTGCCATTGTACGCTCACGTCGAGGGCCCCGAAGGAGCTGATGCTGACTGCCATGGGCGGTGCCGCCGTTGGCGCCGACGGGTCACGAAGGTGTGGGTCGTCCCCCCTGGGGTCCACACCGAGGGCTCCTCCCAAGAGTTCGTGCTCCACGTCGCCATTCCTCTTCAGTCTTGGATCCACCTTCCTCCCTTCTTTGCCTCCATCGTCCCGCAGGGGGAGCCCCTGGAGCTCTGGCTGCAGCACGCCAGCTGAAGCACCCTCACGACCGAGGCAGAGGTCGCGGTCGTTGCCCCGGGCGAGGTCTTCATGACTCGGGGCTGGAGAGAGATTGCCCGGGTTTGCAGGGTACGGGGCGTCTTCGCGGTCCACTTGGATTACGACGGTGCTTCAGTGATTCTCTTCAAGGTCTTCGATGCGAGCGGGCGCCGGCTGGAGTATTGCCCCGGGGAAGGTGGCCAGGACCCTGCCGCGACGAGGACTGGGCCCGCCAACCGCTCCCTTGGCGGCTCCTCAGGCGGTGGAGGCGTCGGAGGCTCCAGCGACTCCGGCGAGCTCTTCGCGACTCCAGAGACGAGCGACGATAGCTACGAGCCCCCGAGCCGGCGCCGCTCCTGGAGCAGGGCGATCTCGTCAGGCCGCCGCCGACTCTGATCTGGATGGGGTCGGGGTCGGTGCTTGATGACCCACTATTGATGATGGCGTCTTTTGCAGGGTCGCGCGTAGTTTGTGTCCTTTTAGGATCTGTTCCCTGCGAGGAATCAAAAACGCGCCCCGTGGGGGCTTGTAAGGTGCCTGTGATCCTGTTCGTTAATATAACCCTTGTCGTAGAATTGCGCGAGTTGCTCATTCCGTCTTAGCTCAGTCCTCCCTTTCGAACCTCACGAGGGCTTGGTGCTCTGCGCCGACAGGTCCCAGTCCTAAGGCGGCTTCAGCCGTCGCTGGTATGCCAGGTCGGGATGCCGTGGTCAAGGCCAGGAGGTGAGCGACCCGGAGTCCGGTAAGAGCCCCTGAGTCGCGATGCTCAGGAGGTCCCCTTTGGCACCCAAGCAGCCGTTGTTTGGTGAGAAAGGAGAGCAGCGTTGCTAACACGGGATAGCATTAGGTGCGGGGATGGTGCCACGGCAGCTGGCGCTTCCGGGGGATGACTTATCTCGAGGATCAGGGGCCGCTCTCTGGTGTGTCGCCGGGTCCATGCATCGGCAGGCGCGAGGTTGCTCGGTGAGGTCCTCGTGTGTCTCTCCCCTCTCGCCTTTGCTCCCCTTTCTGCTCTACGTCCTCGGGTCCCGGCCCTCGAGCGAGTCTCAGCCATCGCTGGTATGCCAAGTCGCGATGCCGTGGTCAAGGCCAGAGGGTGAGGGCTGGAGAGCCAGTAGGAGCCCTGAGCCGCGATGCTCAGGCACCCCCCTTTAACATGCAAGCGGTTCGCACGGACGAGAGCGAAGGAGACACCGCAAGGGCCTCACCTGACGCAGCTCCTTCAGGAGGTCCTGCAGGTCCATCATAGAAAAAAAACAAGGGGTTGCCATGACAATTGACAGTCAGCCGTTGGTTGCTTCCGAGGGGTAGTGAGGCACTGAAGGCTTGACGAGGTGATGCTATGTGGGGCTGCCGCGGCCAGAGCTCAGCCATCCAGGTTTGTCGGTGTTGCAGGGACGGACCCATGCGCAAGCGTCGTGCCGTTTGGGAGCAGCTCCGTTAGTTGGCGTCAGCTGAGCAGGCAACTAGGTAAAACACATTAGCCGCGGAGGAGTGGATTCGTTCAAATAGATGCTGGGAATGCGGACATCACTGGGTCAGGCCCGAGCGACTTGGGGGGTCATGCAGCCCGAGGGGCGCCCCCAACAAGGTAAGCTAACAACATGGAATAAAAACGGGATACACGCCGCAGGGACGGACCCACGCGGCCTGGGAATAATGCAGCCCTGGGGGGCGCTCCCAGCTGGAAATAAAACTCGAAAGATGTCACCTGATGATGTTGAGGACGAAGGAGCGTTGATGTAGCAGGCTCGGTGGGCTGCAGGAGCCGATCCTCACGAGCCCCCAGGCCCAGGGGCCTCGGGGGGCTCCGGAGGCGCTGGCTGCTCCTCACGGGCCATCTCCATCCCTGCCAGGGCTGCGGAACGCCCTGCCTCTCGTGCCTCCGTGATGCCCCTCATGGGGCGCTGGTACATGTCAGCCGCGTTCGGCAAGCCATAAGGCATGCGAACGTAGCTGTGGGGTGGGCCTCCGCAGCACCCCACTCGCGAGGGCCAGAGGCGCTCCAGAGAGGCGACTCGGTTGAGCCCTGGTATGTCGATGCAGACGTGCAGCCCACCATCCTCGCTTGGATGGGGAGCCACTGCTGGTAGGCGGCGGCCACCTTTCATGACTCTTGACTCATGTAGCTCCTGAATGGCCTTGCTGACGAACTCCTGAGGGTCTGGGTCTCCTTGCCTTGCTCCTTCTTGAGGGAAACGTGCTTCGAAACACGCCTCCATGTGGTGCCCAAGCGCCTCCCTCGTGATCCTAGCTAGGTCGGTGGCCCTCCAGGGGAGAGCCCCCGAGCCCTGCCTGAGGAGGGCGCCGGACACGCTTTCCTATGCGATGGAAGGAGGTTCCCCCTGGGCAGGCGCGGGCCCAGAGGGGCCTGCCTCCTAAGTGGTCGGGCCGGACGATGTCTTCTTCTTCTTAGGGGCGGTCTCGGGAGGCCTCCTGTTTCCACGATCCGGGTCTTCCAGTGACGCGGACTGAAAGGCTCGTTCTAGGGAACACACCGCGTCCTTCTCTTCACATGGCACCGTGATGACTCCGCCGCTTCCTGGCATCTTGAGGACGTTGTAGCCGTGGTGAGTTACGGCCATGAACTTGGCCAGCGTTGGGTACCCAAGGATGGCGTTGTACGGCAGGCGAATGTGAGCGACGTCGTAGTCGATGAGCTCGGTGCGGTAGTTGTCGCGTGCCCCGAAGGTGACAGGGAGGCGGACCTGCCCAATCGGGACCGTGGAGCCGTTGGTGACACCGGAGAAAGGCTTGGTTGGCTGAAGCTGGCTGTAGGGCACTTGGAGGTTGTTGAATGTTTCCACGAACAGGACGTTGAGCCCTGCACCGCCATCGATGAGGGTCTTGGTGACCACCACGTTGCTGATGATTGGGGAACAAAGCATCGGGAGGACTCCGGCTGTAACCACACACTTGAGCTGATCTGCTGAGCTGAACATGATGGCGCACGCCGACCACCTGAGAGGGCGCGTGGCTTCGAGCCTGGGGAGGACTGCGTTCACTTCGCGGGCGAACTGCTTGAAGATGCACTGAGAGGCTGGGGCTTGTGCCCCGCCTAGGATGCAGGCGATCGCGCGCGGCTCCTGGAAGCCCCCAGCCCTCTCGTCCTGGTGGCGGTCCTCGTTTCTCCTTGGCTGCGGCAGTAGCAGTGGGAGGCCTGCGTTGCCTTGCGGGCGATCCTCGCGAGGCTGATCCCTCCAGCCTCCCTCGCGAGGCGGGTCTTGCCAGCGATCCTCGCGAGGTTGATCGCGCCACCCTTGGCGCGGGCCACGGTCTTCCCAGCGTCCTGCGTTCCTTCCTCCTCCCCGGCCGTAGCCCCGGTCACTGCGGTCAGGGCAACGGCCGATCCTTCCTTCTCGCACGGCTCGGAGCTCTTGACATTCGTTGGTGTTGTGGGTGTGGAGGTCGTGGTACACACAGTACCGGCTGCCCTTGGAAGGTTCGGGCTGATCCTGCCCCGCTTGGTGTCTGGTTCTGCCGTGAGCACGGCAGCCCCCTTGCGCTTCACATCCTTGGCCTTGGGCTTCTTCTCGTCTGGGTCTGCGGCAGGCAGCTCGAGGAGGGAGAGGCGCCCTTCCTCGGCCCTGGCACACTTGGTTGCCAGGTTGAACAGTTCCAAGGAAGTGCACAGGTCTTCATGCATCGCCAACTCCTCCTTCATCTTGACGTCGCGCACGCCGTCGGAGAAGGCCGAGATGATGGCCTCCTCAGTCACCTTGGGAATCTTGAGGCGTGCGTTGTTGAAGCGCTGGATGTACTTCTGCAGGGTCTCCCCGGGCTGTTGCTTGATGCGGCGCATGTCGCTCACGGCGGGTGGCCGGTCGCGAGTGCCTTGGAAGTTGGCGATGAAGCGGGTGCGCATCTCGTCCCAGGAGGAGATTGTGCCTGGAGCCAGGTTCAGGAGCCAGGTGCGGGCCCCGTCCTTGAGTGCCATGGGGAACCAGTTCGCCATGACCTTCTCGTCTTCGTTGGCAGCTTCGATGCCCAGCTCGTAGAGCTGGAGGAACTCCGCAGGGTCAGCCGTGCCATCGTAGCGAGGAGGCAAGTCTGGCTTGAACTTGCCGGGCCACGGGACGTTGCGCAGCTCGGCGGTGAAGGCGCGACAGCCTGCTGTGGCCACGGGAGGCCTTGGATGACGGGGAACTTGGTCTTGCATGTCCCCACGCGCTGCAACTGGGAGCAGCGCGGGGTCTTGACGCGCGGGAGCAGGAGCATGGTCGCGACGTGCTGGAGCAAGGAGCGCCCGGGCAGCTTCCTGCGGGCGAGGGACTTCCTGACAGCTCTGCTCTTGCTGCGCTGGCGCCTGACGGAGCGGGTTCCGCCCAGGGGCCACGCGCCTTGGAGCCATGGCGCCTTCCTGAGGAGGAGGCGGCCGGGGCGCCGCCGGAGCTTCATTGCCCACGCGGGGCGGGGTGCGGTGCAGCGGAACGGACGGTGCAGGAGAGCCCCCTGCGGCGCGGACGAGCTCGGCAACGCGGTTGAGCCATTCTTCGTAGACATCGTCGACGGGACGGTAGCGCAGGAGCTCGTTCGCCGCGATGAGTGCAGCCCGAGCCTCCATGGGCGCGTGGAGCGCGCGGGACGAAGAACTAGCTGGGGTGAGCGAGGGAGTTGCGGTGCGGCCGTCTTGCCGCACAGACGGATGCTGGGACGATGCTTGCTGCTCGTCCCCCGCTGGGCCGGTGGCGGCGTTGACGGCAGGCGACGGGGAACGGCGAGGACGCCCGCCGACAGGGGCCGTCTGAGCGACGCGGGAAGCGAGCGCGGCCCGGTGCTCAGCGCGGGCCCGACGAGCGTCAGACATGGGCTTGATGGTCGGAGGAGAACGGGGTGGTGGAAGACGAATCCCGGCGCACCCCTACCTGGCGCGCCAAATGTCGGATTTCGGGTTTCGGCAGACCCTTGAGGTTCGAACACTAGGGTGCGCACGGAGATTTCGCCTCCTACCTACCTGCACCCCTCCGCCTTGCTAGGATCTAAACTATGGAAAGAACAACACAAGAGACACAGGGTTTATACTGGTACGGGCCACCGTTGTGGTGTAATACCCTACTCCAGTGTGTGGTGTGGTGGATTGCCTCTTGGGCTGATGATCATGAACAATACAAGGAAAAACAGCCTCGCGAGGGTCTATTCTTGGCTGGGGCGATGAACTGCTGGGAGGAGTTCAGTCACCTTTCTCTCTCTCTCTCTCTCTCTCTCTCTCTCTCTCTCTCTCTCTCTCTCTCTCTCTCTCTTTCTGATCTTCTCTATCCTTCCAACCCCTCTCTATTCTTCCAACCTCCCAGCCCCCTTTGCTCTGTGGGTGGCTAGTCTTATTTATAGAGGCCCTGGTCCTCTTCCCAAATATCGAGCGGGAAGGGAGCCAACAATGGCGGGCTAATTTGAAGGGGGACAACTAGTATCAACTATCCTAACAAAAGTAGTCTTCGCCTGCGCAAAGCTCTGGTGATGATGCCGTCTCGGGCTCCACGGTGACCTCCATCTCGTAGTCCTCCTGGTCTTGGTCTCGTTGCACCGAAATGGCAACCTTTGCCTGATGCCTCGGTACTCTGCGGCTGCGCTTGCCCCCTTTGCACCAAAGAGGAAGGGAGGACACTGCGCGGGCTGGCACCCGCCTGGCGCCCCCGGTCGTCATGGCTTGCGTCATGGGCATCTCGTGAGGTACCCCGCCTTGATCTCTCCGCCTCCCCGTGAGCCAACCTGACGAGGCCGCGCCCGAGGAAGCTCCGTGTCGTCCGCCCCGCGAGGCTTGGCCCCTCGCGAGGGTCTTGGGTTTGTGTTGGTGAAGATGGGCCGCGCTGGGCCCCCCTTTGAGCCACGCCGCAGGCCGCAGGCAGGCAAGTCTAGGGATCCCCGTTCCCAGAACACCGACAGGGCTCACCATCGCTTCTTCATAGTTCATAGGTTCGTCATGGTCTAGCAACATAACCTCTAGAACAGGATTACCATACCACTCTGGTGCGGATCTTACTCTGGTTGACCTACGAGGTTCAGTAGTAATTTGATCTGAAGTTACATGATCAATGTCATTAGCTTCCTCACTAATTGGTGTAGGTGTCACAGGAACCGGTTTCTGTGATGAACCACTTGCCAACAAGGGAGCAGGTACAGTTACTTCATCAAGTTCTACTTTCCTCCCACTCACTTCTTTTGAGAGAAACTCCTTCTCTAGAAAGGATCCAAATTTAGCAACAAAAGTCTTGCCTTCATATCTGTGATAGAAGGTCTACCCAACAGTTTCCTTTGGGTATCCTATGAAGACACATTTCTCCGATTTGGGTTCGAGCTTATCAAGTTGAAGCCTTTTCACATAAGCATCGCAGCCCCAAACTTTAAGAAACGACAACTTTGGTTTCTTGCCAAACCACAGTTCATAAGGCGTCGTCTCAACGGTTTTCGATGGTGCCCTATTTAACGTGAATACAGCCGTCTCTAAAGCATAACCCCAAAATGATAGCGGTAAATCAGTAAGAGACATCATAGATCGCACCATATCTAGTAAAGTACGATTACGACGTTCGGACACACCATTACGCTGTGGTGTGCCGGGTGGCGTGAGTTGCGAAACTATTCCGCATTGTTTCAAATGAAGACCAAACTCGTAACTCAAATATTCTCCTCCACGATCAGATCGTAGAAACTTTATTTTCTTGTTACGATGATTTTCAACTTCACTCTGAAATTCTTTGAACTTTTCAAATGTTTCGGACTTATGTTTCATTAAGTAAATATACCCATATCTGCTTAAATCATCTGCGAAGGTGAGAAAATAATGATACCCGCTGCGAGCCTCAACATTCATTGGACCACATACATCTGTATGTATGATTTCCAACAAATCTGTTGCTCGCTCCATAGTTCCGGAGAATGGCGTTTTAGTCATCTTGCCCATGAGGCACGGTTCGCAAGTACCAAGTGATTCATAATCAAGTGGTTCCAAAAGTCCATCAGTATGGAGTTTCTTCATGCGCTTTACACCAATATGACCTAAACGGCAGTGCTACAAATAAGTTGCACTATCATTATCAACTCTGTATCTTTTGGCTTCAATATTATGAATATGTGTATAACTACTATCGAGATTCAACAAAAATAGACCACTCTTCAAGGGTGCATGACCATAAAAGATATTACTCATATAAATAGAACAACCATTATTCTCTGATTTAAATGAATAACCGTCTCGCATCAAACAAGATCCAGATATAATGTTCATGCTCAACACTGGCACCAAATAACAATTATTCAGGTCTAAAACTAATCCCGAAGGTAGATGTAGAGGTAGCATGCCGACCGCGATCACATCGACTTTGGAACCATTTCCCATGTGCATCCTCACCTCGTCCTTAGCCAATCTTCGCTTAATCTGTAGCCCCTGTTTCGAGTTGCAAATATTAGCAATAGAACCAGTATCAAATACCTAGGTGCTACTGCGAGCATTAGTAAGGTACACATCAATAACATGTATATTACATATACCTTTGTTCACCTTGCCATCCTTCTTATCCACCAAATACTTGGGGCAGTTCCGCTTCCAGTGACTAGTCTGTTTGTAGTAGAAGCACTCAGTTTCAGGCTTAGGTCCAGACCTGGGTTTCTTCTCTTGAGCAGCAACTTGTTTGCCGTTCTTCTTGAAGTTCCCCTTCATCTTCCCTTTACCCTTTTTCTTGAAACTAGTGATCTTGTTGACCATCAACACTTGATGCTCCTTTTTGATTTCAACCTCCGCAGCCTTTAGCATAGCGAAGAGCTCGGGAATTGTCTTATTCATCCCTTGCATATTATAGTTCATCACGAAGCTTTTATAGCTTGGTGGCAGTGATTGAAGAACTCTGTCAATGACACTATCAACAGGAAGATTAACTCCCAGTTGAGTCAAGTGATTATGATACCCAGACATTTTGAGTATATGTTCACTGACAGAACTATTCTCCTCCATCTTGCAGCTATAGAACTTATTGGAGACTTCATATCTCTCAATCCGGGCATTTGCTTGAAATATTAACTTCAATTCCTGGAACATCTCATATGCTCCATGACGTTCAAAACGTCGTTGAAGTCCCGGTTCTAAGCCGTAAAGCATGGCACACTGAACTATCGAGTAGTCATCAACTTTACTCTGCCAGACATTCTTAACATCATCATCAGCATCTGTAGCAAGCATGGCACCCAGCGGTGCTTCTAGGACGTAATTCTTCTGTGTAGCAATGAGGATAATCCTCAAGTTACGGACCCAGTCCGTGTAATTGCTACCATCATCTTTCAACTTTGCTTTCTCAAGGAACGCATTAAAATTTAACGGAACAACACCACGGTCCATCTATCTACAATCAACATAGACAAGCAAAATACTATCAGGTACTAAGTTCACGATAAATTTAAGTTCAATTAATCATATTACTTAAGAACTCCCACTTAGATAGACATCCCTCTAATCCTCTAAGTGATCACGTGATCCGAATCAACTAAACCATGTCCGATCATCACGTGAGATGGAGTAGTTTCAATGGTTAACATCACTATGTTGATCATATCTACTATATGATTCACGCTCGACCTTTCAGTCTCAGTGTTCTGAGGCCATATCTGCATATGCTAGGCTCGTCAAGTTTAACCCGAGTATTCTGCGTGTGCAACTGTTTTGCACCCATTGTATTTGAACGTAGAGCCTATCACACTCGATCATCACGTGGTGTCCCAGCACAAAGAAGTTCCGCAACGGTGCATACTCATGGAGAACACTTATACCTTGATAATTTAGTGAGAGATCATCTTATAATGCTACCATCAACCAAAGCAAGATAAGATGCATAAAAGATAAACATCACATGCAATCAATATAAGTGATATGACATGGCCATCATCATCTTGTGCTTGTGATCTTCATCTCCGAAGCACCGTCATGATCACCATTGTCACCGGCGTGACACTTTGATCTCCATCGTACCATCTTTGTCGTCTCACCAATTTATGCTTCTACGACTATCGCTACCGCTTAGTGATAAAGTAAAGCATTATAGGGCGATTGCATTGCATACAATAAAGCGACAACCATATGGCTCCTACCAGTTGTCGATAAATCGGTTACAAAACATGATCATCTCATACAATAAAATATAGCGTCATGCCTTGACCATATCACATCACAACATGCCCTGCAAAAACAAGTTAGACGTCCTCTACTTTGTTGTTGCAAGTTTTACGTGGCTGCTATGGGCTGAGCAAGAACCGTTCTTACCTACGCATCAAATCCACAACGATAGTTTGTCAAGTTAGTGATGTTTTAACCTTCTCAAGGACCGGGTGTAGCCACACTTGGTTCAACTAAAGTTGGAGAAACTGACACCCGCCAGCCACCTATGTGCAAAGAACGTCGGTAGAACCAGTCTCGCGTAAGCGTACGCGTAATGTCGGTCCGGGCCGCTTCCTCCAACAATACCGCCTCACCAAAGTATGACATGCTGGTAAGCAGTATGACTTATATCACCCACAACTCACTTGTGTTCTACTCATGCATATAACATCTACGCATAAAACCTGGCTCTGATACCACTATTGGGGAACGTAGTAATTTCTAAAAAATTCCTACGCACACACAGGATCATGGTGATGCATAGCAACGAGAGGGGAGAGTGTAGTCCACGTACCATCGTAGACCGAAAGCGGAAGTGTTAGCACAACACGATTGATGTAGTCATGCGTCTTCACGATCAGACCGATTAAGTACCGAAAGTACGGCACCTCCGAGTTCATCACACGTTTAGCTCGATGACGTCGCTCGAACTCCGATCCACCCAAGCATTGAGGGAGAGTTCCGTCAGCACGACTGCGTGGTGATGATGATGATGTTCTACCAATGCAGGGCTTCGCCTAAGCACCGCTATGATATTATCGAGGTGGACTATGGTGGAGGGGAGCACCGCACACGGCTAAGAGATCCAAGAGATCAATTGTTGTATCTACAGGTGCCCCCTGCCCTCGTATATAAAGGAGCAAGGGGGGAGAGGCGGCCGGCCAGGAGGAGGCCCACCAGGGAGGAGTCCTACTCCCACCGGTTGTAGGACTCCCTCCTTTCCTAGTTGGAGTAGGAGAAGGGGGAAGGAGGAGGGAGAGAGGAAGGAAAGGGGTGCGCCCCCCCCCTCCCTGTCCAATTCGGACTAGAGGGAGAGGGGGCGTGCGGCCTGCCCTGGCCGCCCCTCCTCTTCTCCACTAAGGCCCATCTTGGCCCATTAAACGCGGGGGGGGGGGGGGGGGTTCCGGTAACCCTCGGTACTCCGCTAAAATCCCGATTTCACCCGGAACATTTCCGATATCCAAATATAGGCTTCCAATATATCAATCTTTATGTCTCGACCATTTCGAGACTCCTCGTCATGTCCATGATCATATCCGGGACTCTGAACTACCTTCGGTACATCAAAACATATAAACTCATAATATAACCATCATCGAACTTTAAGCGTGCGGACCCTACGGGTTCGAGAACTATGTAGACATGACCGAGACATGTCTCCGGTCAATAACCAATAGCTGAACCTGGATGCTCATATTGGCTCCTACATATTCTACGAAGATCTTTATTGGTCAAACCGCATAACAACATACGTTGTTCCCTTTGTCATAGGTATGTTACTTGCCCGAGATTCGATCGTCGGTATCTTAATACCTAGTTCAATCTCGTTACCGGCAAGTCTCTTTACTCGTTTCGTAATACATCATCCCGCAACTAACTCATTAGTTGCAATGCTTGCAAGGCTTATAGTGATGTGTATTACCTAGTGGGCCCAGAGATACCTCTCCGACAATCGGAGTGACAAATCCTAATCTCGAAATACGCCAACCCAACAAGTACCTTCGGAGACACCTGTAGAGCACCTTTATAATCACCCAGTTACGTTGTGACGTTTGGTAGCACACAAAGTGTTCCTCCGGTAAACGGGAGTTGCATAACCTCATAGTCATAGGAACATGTATAAGTCATGAAGAAAGCAATAGCAGAATACTAAACGATCTTGTGCTAAGCTAACGGAATGAGTCATGTCAATCACATCATTCTCCTAATGATGTGATCCCGTTAATCAAATGACAACTCATGTCAATGGCTAGGAAACATAACCATCTTTGATCAACGAGCTAGTCAAGTAGAGGCATACTAGTGACACTTTGTTTGTTTATGTATTCACACAAGTATTATGTTTCCGGTTAATACAATTCTAGCATGAATAATAAACATTTATCATGATATAAGGAAATAAATAATAACTTTATTATTGCCTCTAGGGCATATTTCCTTCACGTTAAATCTAGCAAGAAGAGTAAGAAATATTCTTCTTCTAGTAGTAACAATAATCATGTTAAATCCAATGTTGTTGCTTCTAGTAGTTCTCTTGATTCCACTAATGATTCTCTTAGCCAAGTTACACTCGAGCAATAAAATAGATTATTAAAGGGAATTATAGAGAAAGGTGTTTACAAGAGCCTGGCCGGAAGTAAGAAATTTGAGGAAATTGTACGCAAGCAAGGAAGGCACCGGAAGAATCAAGGTGTTGGTTTTGAATGAAAGTTCAATGCCAATGGAGTTGAGTGGGAAGAAGATAAATACCCCAAGACGAAGTTTGTTCCTCAACAAGAGAAGTATGATCCTACTTCTTTCCAAGGGACACAAGCTCAAGATGATCTTCCACCACAAGACCACAAGCAAAAAGGCAAGGACAAGCTTCAAGAGGAGGTTGATGTATTTGAAGAAGCTCCTAAGGCCTTGGTCAAATGGGTTCACAAGACTACATCAAGTTCTACTTCATCAAGTACGACTACAACTCCAAGGATTCCCATCAAGATGATGTGGATCCCAAAGAAGAAGAACTAGAGAGTTCTTGAGGGTGACTTCGCCAACATACTTCACTCATATCATTTTGGCGAGGACAAGTGCACACAATTTCCACATCTTGCACTAGTTCATGGAGTCACAAGCCCTCTTGTTGGTAAGACAAGGGACAAGGTAACCTATTGACTTCATGGACATCACCTTGTGTGAACATCACTCTATGTCTATGGATATCC
Source organism: Triticum urartu (assembly GCF_003073215.2). NCBI lineage: Eukaryota > Viridiplantae > Streptophyta > Magnoliopsida > Poales > Poaceae > Triticum > Triticum urartu. Next base: position 423,311,172 of record NC_053028.1, read on the forward strand.
TTGTTTTTTTCCTTGTGGGACTAACTCGTGTAGGTATTGAAAGTGCAACTCATTCCAATGGATTGCTCCAAATGATCTACATCAACATTGAGCATCCACATCTTCAACACCTACATGAAGTCATCATCGACAAAACCCAAGGTTAGTTCATCCCTCTTAGGGGGGATATCACATCTAGGGGGAGCTTTACTCTAATCATTTGAGCTAAAGCAACTCTAAAGGTGTGAACACAACAATGCTTTATGTAAAAGTGCCAATCCCACTTGTGCTTAAACGATGAGTATGACATGTGATCAAATGTTCTCATTTGACTCCTAAGCCAATATACTCATATATAGATGACCTAGTCATCGCCAAATGCTTGATAGATGCTAGAGTGTTTGTGCATGCTTTACCACATATTTCATTTCCATTTTATTGTGTGAGCATATTGATTGCATATTTTACTCATTCGAGGACATCCATTTGTTTCTTTGATTGTTTGGCTTTTCTCTTTTGCCAAATGGATGGACAAGAATGCCTAAGAACTTTCTCTAGCTATCTATGCTTTTCTCGTCTCAAACTCTATTCATGCTACATCACAAAGTTTGATCAAGTCAGATTCGAACCACTCTGTGTGAGGAGCACTCGGAGTCCCCGATACGTCATAGACTTAAACTTCCAAAACCTCTCTATGCATTTTGGTCTGACCAATCCATCCACTTCGGTCACACTGAGTTCACTGAGTTGATCTAGGTTTTCAATTTCGGTGCAACCGGTTTGAACTTTTCGGTCCACCGAGTTGTAGTAACCGCTTGTGATTCTGCATCTCGGTGCCACCGAGTTGTTCCACTCGGTCACACCGACAGGATCAGGATATATATATACTCACGGGTGAGATTTTGGAAATTTCTTCAAAACACTCCGTCCCGTGCGTATCCTGCTCTGCCGCCTTGGGTCTCCGGATCGTCTCCTTGTCACCAGCGACCTCCCGCCGCTAGTTTCCATCGCCGTCAACCGGATTCTGCCCTGCCGTTTTCGCCGTAGAGAACTCCCGTCGAACTTGGGTATGAGTTCAATCTTGTGTGCTAATTCCTTACTCCGATTCCTAGCACATTGCTTTGCCATGATCCTTACCACGTATGAAATCAATCTATCCAGAGAAAACTTCCTTTAGGTTAGGTTTGATTTGAAAATTTAGGGTTAGGTCTCCGCCAAACTCATCTCGGACCAACCGAGTTATAGAAATTGGTCCCACCGATTTGGCTTAGGCCATTGCACATGCGCTTTTCAGTCTGGTCGAAAATTGCAAATCGGTGCGACTGAATTGGACTCTTTGTGAAACCCTAGCAATCTCGGAGCCACTGAACTATGACTCGGTCTGACCGAGTTCACTAGTTTAGACTCCAACAGTTGCTTCGGTATCATCGAGTTTAACAATCGGTAGCTCCGAAATGATTTCTGTGGAGAACTAAAACTAGGTTTTTGAATTATTTGTTTTGCAAAAACTCTACACTTTGTGATGCTCATCTATTCTACCTCATCTATATCTATTCACAGGGTTTGCTGTCAGTTTGCTTGCTAGAATGTCTGACCAGAGTGATAGTCAGAACAAGTTAGAAGAGCAAGTGCAAATGAGTGAGGGCACTAGTCCCTCAAGCAGCTATGATGAGGGCAGTAGGAGCACTCCTAGTAATTTGCCTAAGGCAGCCACCAGATCAAGGAAGAAGGAAAACTCAGATTCTGAGGATGAGGACTATGTGGCTATAGAGGAGGAAGTTAGCTCCAAAAAGAAAGTGTTGAAGAAAGAATATGATACTGCCGCAACAACAAAGCCTGGAATGCATAAGAAAACCCCTGCCAAGAGGGTGCCAACCTTAAAGGCCAGGGCCTCAACTGCTGAAACTTCTAAGCCAATTGAAGAGGCTGCTGGAGAGGGTAAGAAAAGGAAGGAGAGGGTCAAGAAGACCACTGCCAGAGTCATTGGTAGATCCTCTATAATGAGAGATCTAGAAGAAGATGAAGTGGAAGAGGATGCTACACCAGCACCCAAGTCCCAGAAGCTTATGGGGGATGCCATTAAGTCAGGGGCTGCCACTTCAAAGCCCAAGACTGCCCCCAAGGCTGCTGCTCAAGCTCAGAAGCCTTCTAAGCCCAAGAGAAGCACCAGGAACATCCTAGCTGAAGAGAAGAACAAGGCCCCAGTGCCTGAAGTTGAATAAGAAGATGCCGAAGCCCAAGTGCCGAGGAGGCTGAAACCATAGATTCCAGAACACAATGACACTCATCCAGTGGCTGAGGATATGAACATCAAGAAGGATGCAGGACTGAGACTTTGGAGACAGTCTGATCCATATGCTGTGAGGAGGAAGACTGCAGTGGACTATAGGTTCCACACCAAAGAACAACAAGACTTGTATGAGACTATTTTGCTTGACAAGAAGCCTATAGTCTGTGATATGAAATGGGTTGATTGGGAATTCATTGATGAGAATGAAGACTATTTTCCAGGAGTACATGAAAGCTTCAAAGCTTGTGGAGTTGATGAGTTTGTGATACAAAAGCTTACCAAATGGAATGATGAGATCATTATGCAGTTCTATTCTACAGCTCATTTCTATCCAGATGGTAGAATTGTTTGGATGTCTGAGGGTACAAGGTGCCAGTCAACTGTTGATGAGTGGGCCAAGTTTATCAATGCCCCAAAAGAGCATGAGGATGATTTGGATGTGTATACCAAGAAGAAGAAAGACCACAACTCTATGGCAAACATGTACAAGGAGATCCCAGACAAAGTTTTGGAGACACGCAAGCTTGGATCTGTGCATTATTTGTTGCCTGGCCTGCCTAGAATCAACACAATCTTGAGGCATACCCTGTTACCCAAATCTGGAGATCACAAGATCATCAGAGGCCATTCAATCAACCTGCTGCAAGTATTTGATGCTCCTAAAAAATTCAAGGTCATGAGTCTGATTGTTGAGACAATCAAGAGGACTACTGCAGATCAGAAAAGATCTTGTGGGTATGCTCCACACATTCAGGTGCTCATCAACTCCAAGATGGGCATAGGAACTTACTTGTTGGACAAGGAGCATTTACCATTGCACCTAGAATTTGATGATAACACAGTTGTGATGAATGAGGATGATCCTTCATCAGTGCAAGCATAAGAGAAGAGAGCAAAGGCAAAGGTAGAAAAGGCTGCAAGGATGCCAAGTGTCGAGGAGGCATCTCAAGTGTTCTAAAAGAGCAAACAAGATCAACTAGCTTATCCGATTCAGGAAACTTTAAGGAATGAGAAGGGCTTGGAGAGGATCGCTAAGACTAAGTTTTATGATCTTGATCTGAAAGTGACTGAGATACAGACTACAGTTGAGTAGCTCCAGGAGGAAGCAAAGGAGAAGAAAGGGAAGGCAACTACGGATGCTTTTCAGCGAGTGCCAAGAGGTCAGAGGTCAGCTGCAGTGCCAGATACAAGAGCTACTTCATCTGCACCACCAGCCACAACTTCAGTGCCACCTCCAGCAACTACTCCACCATCTCCAACAACATCTACTGATGCCTTCGTCCTTGGAGTTCTCTCTACACCTCCTCCCGAGACCAAGCCTGAGAGACGCATAACACTATGCATTTTCGAACTTTTTGGTAACTTGTTGCCAAAGGGGGAGAAATGTATGGATCATAGGCTTCGAGAGAGAGTGTTTTGCTTCTTTGTCTCTCTTGCTATTTGGTTGAACTTTTGTGTGTGCTTGTTTGATACTTTTTATGTCTGTATGTGAGATACTTATATGATCATGCATTTGATCATATCATAATTTAATGTTTGCTGGGATGATATTATCTTTTATATCCCTATATGATCATTCACTTTGCTTGGTGATGAGTGCATGTTTCAATTCCTATCATTTTGAGCGCTCCACCAAGATGTATGTGACATGGAAGAGTAACCCATGATCCTAGTCGATTATGCATTTGCATTCAAACGAAAATTTTAAATAATGCACAAATTTAGGGGGAGCTCTTGCTTATCGCATACTTCTCAAAGCGACGATGTATTTAAATCTTATTATCATTTGTCGAAGCTTTGATCTATATGTTGTCATCAATTACCAAAAAGGGGGAGATTGAAAGTGCAACTATCCCTGGGTGGTTTTGGTAATTACTAACAACATATAGCTCATTGAACTAATAAAATTTCAAGATGATCATTTTAGAAAGTTCGATGATTGGCATGGCATGGATCGGGAATGTGGACCCCTGAAAATGCTAAGGACACACATTGGCTCAAGCTCAAGACTCTACATTTTCATTTTAGTGATCCAAGATCACATTGAGTCCATAGGAAAAGCCAATACTATTAAAAGGGGATGAGGTGTTGCTTAATGGCTTACTTGCTCAAAATTCTTAGTGATATGCTCCAAAAACCCTCAATCACTTTCTCATATCTACATATGTCCCAAATCAAAAGTCAAACTCGGCCCCACAGAAATGTTCTATTCGGCGCCACCGAGTTCACTTGACATAGCCATTGCCGGAAACCCTAGTCACTTAGGTCTCACCGATAGGGATCTTGGTCTCACCGAGATGGGATTGCAAACTCTCTGTTTCCCTTCATAACGTTTCAGCCAAACCGAGATGAGCAATCGGTCCCACCGAGTTCGCAATGCAAACTCTCTGTTTCCCTTTCATAATGTTTCGGTCTCACCGAAATGAGCGAATCGGTCCCACCGAGTTTTCCTGACCAACTCTTTGGTTAGCTTACTACCAAAATTGGTCCTACCGAGTTTGTGTAATCTGTCTCACCAAGATTAAGTTATACCCTAACCCTAATGGAATGGTCCCACCGAGTTTACATGTCGGTCCCACCGAAAAGCCTAACGTTCACATTTTGAACTGAATCGGTCTGACCGAGTTTTCTGATTCGGTCCCACCGAGTTTGGTGAATTGTGTGTAACGGTTAGATTTTGTGTGAAGGCTATATATACCCCTCCACCCACTCTTCAATAGAAGAAAGAGACATCAGAACATGCCTACACTTCCAGCATACATTTTCTGAGAGAGAACCACCTACTCATGTGTTGAGACTAAGATATTCCATTCCAACCATATGAATCTTGATCTCTAGCCTTCCCCAAGTTGCTTTCCACTCAAACATCTTTCCACCAAATCCAAATCTGTGAGAGAGAGTTGAGTGTTAGGGATACTATCATTTGAAGAACAAGAGCAAGGAGTTCATCATCAACACACCATCTATTACCTTTTGGAGAGTGGTGTCTCCTAGATTGGTTAGGTGTCACTTGGGAGCCTCCGTCAAGATTGTGGATTTGAACCAAGGAGTTTGTACGGGCAAGGAGATTGCCAACTTCGTGAAGATCTACCATAGTGAGGCAAGTCCTTCATGGGAAATGGCCATGGTGGGATAGACAACGTTGATTCTTCGTGGACCCTTCATGGGTGGAGCCTTCTGTGGACTCGCGCAACCGTTACCCTTCGTGGGTCGGAAGTCTCCATCAACGTGGATGTACGATAGCACCACCTATCAGAACCACGCCAAAAATCTCCGTGTCTACATTGTGTTTGCTCCCTCCAAACTCCTCCCTTTACCTTCAAATGCAAATGTTTTACATTCCGCTGCTATACTCTTAAACTTGCATGTGTAGGTTGATTGCTTGACTTGTGCTAAGTTGCTAAAATCCATCAAGACTTAAAATTGGGAAAAGGCTAGATATTTATTTGGTCAAGTAGTCTAATCACCCCCCCTCTAGACATACTTTCGATCCTACAATTGGTACTGGCCACAAAATCTGACCCGCTGAGGGAGTCCTAGATTAGGGGGTCTCCGGACAGCCGGACTATATCCTTTGGTCGGACTGTTGGACTATGAAGACACAAGATTGAAGACTTCGTCCCATGTCCGGATGGGACTCTACTTGGTGTGGAAGGCAAGCTAGGCAATACGAATATATATATATAGGACAACACTATTCTAATCCTGGGATTAGAATAGTTATTTGGATCACAGCGCCCTATATAGAGTGATCGGACGTTCCTGAAATCCCTTGATCCGCCACCGCTCGCCACAACCCCTCCCCTAACCTCCCTCGATCCCATCTGGCACCTCACCGGAACTGCATCGCGCCACCGCCGCCTCCCTCCCTACCTCGCGCCGCCGCCAGGCCCCGGCCACCTCCCGTGCCGCTGCCGGGCCACGGCTACCTCCCGTGCCGCCGGCTAGCCCCGGCCGCCTATAGCGCCGCCGTTCGTGCCCTTCCCTGCTTCAACCACGGATCTGGCCCCCTACCACCTCCCGCACCACTTCCGGGCCTCGGCCACCTCCCGTGTCGTCGGCTGTCCCCGGCCACCTACAGCGCCGCCCGTCGGGCTCCTCCACTGCTTGAACCACAGATCCCTACGAGAAGCTCGCGTTAGATCCCGCCTCTCCTCATGTGCGCCGCCAAAAAGCCTGCGTCCTGTGCGCCGCCGCCATGGGAGACCAACCCTTGCAACAGCATGTAGGGCCAGGCTACAACTACCGGATCCCGCCACCATGGCCGCTCACCTCGTGCCTTCAGCGATCTGCCGAGGCCTAAGCCGCGACCTGTCCAAGGCCTAAGCGTGACCTTCGTGCTTGAATCTTCTCCAAGTTGCTGCTGCCTACAACTGGAGGAACCGATCCTACTTTTCTGCTGCATACTGAATGTTTGTGTTCTTTTTATTCCTGATCGTTTCTATGAAATTTTGCTTTGTGTGTTCCTGTATTCTCTTGAGCTTGTGGTTTGAAAAAAATGTCCATGCAAACGAGAGAAAAAATTCAGTATAGAGAAGTCCATGTATAACTTCCCAGAAGGTTCTTGTATTACTAAGTGTGTGCTCATACAATTTCTCTCCTCTGCTCGCATTTCGCCGGCTCCCAGCAAGTGTGTCCGACTTGTTTATAGACCCGTTGGGTACTTGCATAGCATGAATGGATTTCTCTGTCTAACTTGCAGGCTGAGCGATGGGCAGGTTCAGAACTTCAGATACGCCCAAAGAGCCACATCCCTCTGCTACTAGCTAGCTAGCTCTTACAGGACCAGGTGGATCAGACAAAAAAAGTTCATTTTTTCTTTTGCGTGTAGTTATGGAACATGCGCACTACATGTACTACTTCAGTTGACACATACTCACCAGATTTGATGCTAGTTACAGAACATGCACACTAGATGCCATTTTTTGCTTTTGCGTGTTCCTGCAGCCTCTCACTCATATTCGTGTATTTCATTCCATAGCTTGGATTTTATAACATGTTATGTTCATTGTGCAGAACCTTTAGAAAGATACCAAAAAAGTGTGTTATGGACCTTGTAACTCCTGCCCCTTTTCCGTTCATGCATGTTCTTTCGCGTGATTTGATGTAAGGAAGTTTGTGTAAACCATCGAGTTTACATACATATAAAAAGAGTATGTATTTTTTAAAGTAATCCAAAAGTTCAAAGATTATTGTATAGAGAGTTCAATCATTGTATTTTAGGAAGAATGCATCTTACTGATAAAAAATGCTTAGATAATTGAACCATGAAGTTCAAATTGAAAAAAATAGTCAAATCCGATGTTCATTTTAAAATCAAAACAAATCTTTAAACAAAAAAGGTGAAGTTCAAATTAAAATAACACATAAGTTCAAAAAATATATGAAAACCTAGGATTTGCAAGTTTAAAAAAACAACGTCATATTGGGCATGTTTAAAAACATAGAAATACAAAAATGTTTATTCCAAAACCAAGAGGATCTATTATCTCACTATGGTTTTCAGCTCCCTCCTTCAAATTCAACACATAGAAAATGTGGAAGTTCAAATTAAAACAAGCGAGCATTTTTTACAGCCAAAAAAATGCATCAAAAAATTAATTCCTACGGTCTAAGAAAACAAGTGAGTATTTCTTACACCTCAAAAATACTTTCATATTTAGAACAAATTTGGTTACAGTTTCAAAGAAAAAAACATCATAAAAGTTAATTAAAACCATTCTAAATAACAAAGAAGTACAAAAAAATGATGTGTGTTCCTCTTCCTATGTGCATAAAAAATGGGTGATTTTATTTTCCTTTTATGTATTAATAGAAAGAATTTCAAATATGCGACATGAAGAAGTTCAAAAATATGTAACATGATAGAAAGTTTTATGTACAAAATTCAAGTGGAGAAAAAAATGTAAATTCCCATAGAAGTTCGTATATTAAAAAAATGAAGTTCTCATAGAGTAAGAATGGTGAATTTCTCAAAAAGGATGTACTCAAAAGTACATGTTCTCTTCTCTAATTCCTGAAGTTCAAATTTGGAAGCCCTAGAAGTTCAATTTGAAACTAAATGGAGAAGGTCAAAAAAACCTAGAAGTTCAAATTAAAAACCTAGAAAATTGTTTGCTTACTTAAAACAATATTTTTCTAAGACATTCAAAGTAAAAAAAGATCGAAGGTTAAAAAACTTAGATGTTTTCTTGTTACTAAACAATAAAATGAAGAAGTTCAAATTTAAAAAAAACTATAAAAAGTTTTAAAAGAATTTCCCCATTTTTAAAAAACCAGAAGTAAAAAATAAAATAGTGAAGTGGTCTGATGCTTATTCAAAAAAATTAGTATTTTAAATTCTTAAAAAAAACTCAGACATCCTCTATTATTAAAGAATCTACCATGAAGGTCAAAAATAAAAAAATAGTCAAATTATGTTTATTTAAAAACTAAAAACAAAACTTTTACTCAAAAAATGTGAAGTTCAAATTAAATAACACAGAAGTTCAAAGTATATTAAAACCTAGGATTTAGAAGCTCAAAAAACAATGCCATTTTGGGCATTTTTCCCAATTCTAATAAAACTTTACAATGTATGATGTTTATTAAAAAACTCTAGGATTTTCACAGATATCCATTTTTTAAATTATCAAAGATGAAGTTCAAATTGAGAAGGTAGTCAAATTTGATGTTTATTTAAAAATTGAAAGCAATTATTTACTCAAAATATAAAAATGTGAAGTTCAAATTGAAATAACAGAGAAGTTCGGAGTTTATTAAAACCTAGGATTTACCTCTTCAAAAAATAAAAAACACAACGCCATTTTTTGCGCTTTTAAATACAACTCATAAACGAAAAAATGGTTACTAGAAGTTCAAGTGCTCGGTGAGGAAAAGTTCAAAAATTCTTGTGAGAGAGGTTCACCGTGTATTTAGATGTTCGAAATACATAAAAAAATATGTTGTTTTTTGTGTTTTAACATGAGAAGTTCAAAAAGTGATAACAACTGGAAGTTCCCGTACTACATGGTGTGTATTTCATATAAGAAAAATACAAATAAAGTGAAACAGAGTGAAGTTCAAACAGACATGCCCTAGAAGGTCAACTACTTCACGCAGTGCGAAAAACAGGACGTCAAAAACAGAGTGAAGTTCAAACAAACATGCCTCAGAAGTTCAACTACTTCACAAAGTGCATTTCGTTCGCGATGAACGCATAAATCATGATCTCTTCACTTTCTAATTTACCTCAAAACGACAGGAATATCATTTGTGTATGTTCAAGTCCTCGGTCGGAGAAAGTTAAAAAAATTATTGTGGGAGACGTTTGTACAAAAGGAATATTATTTGTGTAGCACTAACGAGTGGATGAGAAAATTACAAACAAAAATACGTCACAGAAGTTCAACGTGAAAACAACATGAAGTTCAACTACTACGCTGAATGAATTTCAGATGAAATTTTTTTAAAATCATCACAAGTATGAAAAAATGATCAACACGGGAAAGTTATGTGCTTACAGCAGCTTTCCACTGGTATATCACTTGCTCAATTCCAGTGAGTGGATGGAGAGTTCCGAGTAGTGGATGGAGACCTACGAGCAAAAAACTCACATGAAAAACAGAGTGAAGTTCAGGTACATGCGCCGAGAAGTTCAGGTTCTTCACGCGGTGCATTTTCGAAGAATCTGTTTCACGATAAAGGCAGAACGCATGATCTCTCTGTTTTTGAAATTACTTAAAAACGGCTAGGAATCAGAGAAAACCATCAACACGAAAAAGTTTCGCATTTTCTGTAGCTTTTCAGCGGTATATTATTTGCCCCATTCTGATAAAGTTTGTAGAAATTACAGCAAAAATACGTTTTTATCCATTTTCAAAACTGACATAAAACCATAATGAATTAGGAGAAACAATATATACAAAAAAGTTTCACATTTCTTCAAGCTTTCCAACGCCATATCATTTGCTGCATTTGGACATACGGTTAAAAAATTAGCTCAAAAATACGAACTCAGTGGAACTTGTACCGTTTTCTAAATTACTTTTAAACCGTTCAAAATTAGAAAAAACTTTTAACATGAAAAAGTAGCACATTTTCATAAGCTTTCCAACGCCATATTATTTGCCTCAATTGGATTAGCCATTTAGAAATGGCATCGAAAATACGAACTCGGGTGTTCCGTTTGCAAAATTCTACGATTTTCCGAATTACTCCTTAACCGTAGGGAATTAGAGAAAACTTTCAACATGCGGAAGGAGCGGTTTTGCAGCAGCTTTCCAATGCCATATTATTTGCCTCATTCCGATAAGCGGTTTAAAATGCGATCGAAAATACAATTCATGTTTTTTGTACGAAGAAAAAACGGTTTTCAAAACTGCTCTTAAACCGCTTACATTTTGCCAAAAATTTAACTTGGGTCATGATACTGGTGTCCATAGCTTTCCAACGGTATATAGCAAGCCCCATTTGGACACCTTTTAGCTGAAGTTCGACCTAGTACACGGGGAAGGTCAGGCGCGTTACTCGGGAAGTTCATGTTGTGATCAGAATAACTGTGATCAGAATAGTGTTTATGTATATATATATATATCCTCCTTTGTAACCGACCTTGTGTAACCCTAGCCCCCTCCGGTGTCTATATAAACCGGAGGGTTTTAGTCCATAGGACAATATACAATCATACCATAGGCTAGCTTCTAGGGTTTAGCCTCTCTGATCTCGTGGTAGATCAACTCTTGTACTACTCATATTATCAAGAATAATCAAGCAGGACGTAGGGTTTTACCTCCATCAAGAGGGCCCGAACCTGGGTAAAACATCGTGTCCCCGGCATCCTGTTACCATCCGCCTTAGACGCACAGTTCGGGACCCCCTACCCGAGATCTGCCGGTTTTGACACCGACATTGGTGCTTCCATTGAGAGTTCCTCTGTGTCGTCATCTTTAGGCTTGATGGCTCCTTCAATCATCGATAGTGTTGCAGTTCAGGGTGAGACTTTTCTCCCCGGACAGATCTTTGTGTTCGGCGGCTTCGCACTGCGGGCCAACTCGCTTGGCCATCTGGAGCAGATCGAGAGTTACGCCCCTGGCCACCAGGTCAGGTTTGGAAGCTTAAACTACACGGCCGATATCCGCGGAGACTTGATCTTCGATGGATTCGAGCCCCTGCCTTGTGCGCCACACGGTCACGATGAGTATGATTTAGCTCTACCATCGGACAGTGTTTAGGAGATCGCACCGGCAACCGCTCCGACCCTCAATTCGGAACCTGTTGCGCCATCCATGGATGGGTGGCTAGACCCCACCACGGAGGCTGTATCCTCAACGGCGATCGAGCCGAATATCGACCTTACCCTTCACGAGAGCCATGATGCCAAACTGCCGGATCCTTCTCCGGCCACGGGCTCCGAACCGCCTGCGGCTGTGCCTATCGAATACGACTGGGCGCCGATCATGGAGTTTACCTCCGCGGATATCTTTTAGCACTCGCCCTTCGGCGACATACTGAACTCATTAAGGTCTCTCTCCTTGTCAGGAGAGTCCTGGCCGAACTATGTCCGGCAGGATTGGGATGCGGATGACGAAGAAATTCGCCGCCCACCCACCACCCACTTACTAGCCACTGTCGACGATTTAACCGACATGCTCGACTTCAACTCCGAAGACATCGACGGCATGGACGACGATGCAGGAGGCAAACAAGAACCACTGCCCACAGGGCACTAGACAGCCACCTCATCATATGACCTATATATGGTGGACACCCCCAAAGAAGGCAATGGCGATGGGACAGCGGAGGATGACCCCTCCAAGAAGCAACCCAAGCGCCGACGTCAGCGGCGCCGCTCTAAGTCTCGCCAAAGCAAAAGCGGTGACACCGGCACAGGAGATAATAGCACTCCGGACAGTGCCGAAGACGACAACAATCCCCTCCAGCAAGATTTAGGGCAGGAGGATGGAGAAGCCAGCCCTCCCAAGAGAGCGACAGATGGAGAGGCGGAGGATGATAATTACATTCCTCCCTCCGAAGACAAGGCAAGCCTCGACGATGACGAATTCGTCGTGCCTGAGGATCCCGTCAAACAAGAGCGCTTCAAGCGCCGGCGTATAGCCACGGCAAATAGCCTTAAGAAAAAGCAACAGCAGCTTCAAGCTGATCAAGATTTGCTAGCCCATAGATGGACTGAAGTCCTTGCGGCCGAGGAATATAAACTCGAACGTCCCTCCAAGAGTTAGCCAAAGCGCAAGTTGCTACCCTGACTGGAGGAGGAAGCACCAAAACCTACATCTCCAGCGTATGACGCGGCCGATCGGCCACCTCGTGGCCGCGACAGAGAGGCATTTTAGCCAAAACCTCAGCCCGCACTCCGACGTCACTCAAATAAAAATGTCAAGGCATGGGGAAATAAGGCAGACCCGCGAGATGTATTGGAGGACAAAGCAAAGCACGCAAGATCAATCTACGGATCACGAGGGCGCGCCACTATGCGAGACGATAACCGTCACACCGGATACATTAAAAGTAAATCCAGCCGGGCCGAACACAGCGGGCAAGACTCAATTGAACTGCGTCACGATATAGTCCAGTACAGAGGCGCCGAACACCCCCTATGCTTCACAGACGAAGTAATGGATCACCAAATCCCAGAGGGTTTCAAACCCGTAAATATCGAATCATACGACGGCACAACAAATCCTGCGGTATGGATCGAGGATTTCCTCCTGCACATCCACATGGCCCGCGGTGACGATCTACACGCCATCAAATACCTCCCACTCAAACTCAAAGGACCAGCTCGGCATTGGCTCAACAGCTTGCCAACAGAGTCCATTGGCTGTTGGGAAGATCTGGAAGCCGCATTGCTCGACAACTTCCAGGGCACTTATGTGTGACCACCAGATGTCGATGACTTGAGCCACATAATTCAGCAGCCAGAGGAATCGGCCAGGCAATTCTGTACACGGTTCCTAACAAAGAAAAATCAAATTGTCGACTGTCCGGATGCAGAGGCCCTAGCAGCTTTTAAGCACAATATCCGCGACGAGTGGCTAGCCCAACACCTTGGCAGGAAAAGCCGAAATCTATGGCAGCCCTCACGACACTCATGACCCGCTTTTGTGCAGGAAAGGACAACTGGCTGGCTCACAGTAATAACATATCAAAGAACCATGGTACTTCGGATACCAAGGACGGCAATGGCAGGCCACGTCGCAACAAACATAAGCGCCGCATCAACAAAGACAATACCGAGGATACGACAGTCAATGCCAGATTCAAAGGCTCTAAACCCGGTCAGCGGAAAAAGCCATTCAAAAGAAGCACTCTGGGCCCATCCAGTTTGGACCGTATACTCGATCGCTCATGTCAAATACACGGCACCCCCGACAAGCCAGCCAACCACACTAACAGGGATTGTTGGGTGTTCAAGCAGGCCGGCAAGTTAAATGCCGAAAACGAAGACAAGGGGTCACATAGCGATGACTAGGAGGAGCCCCAACAGCCGAACACCGAAGGACAGAAGAGCTTCCCCCGACAAGTGCGGACGGTGAACATGATATACGCAACCCACATCCCTAAGAGGGAGCGGAAGCGTGCGCTAAGGGATGTATATGCGTTGGAGCCAGTGGCCCCAAAGTTCAACCCATGGTCCTCTTGTCCGATCACCTTCGATTGCAGGGACCACCCCACTAGTATCCGTCATGGAGGATTCGCCGCACTGATCCTAGACCCAATCATTGACGGATTTCACCTCACTCGAGTCCTTATGGATGGCGGCAGCAGCCTGAACCTGCTTTATCAGGACACAGTGTGCAAAATGGGTATAGACCCCTCAAGGATCAAACCCACAAAAACGACCTTCAAAGGCGTCATACCAGGTGTAGAGGCCCATTGCACAGGCTCAGTCACACTGGAAGTGGTCTTCGGATCCCCGGATAACTTCTGAAGCAAGGAGTTAATCTTCGATATAGTCCCGTTCCACAATGGCTATCATGCACTGCTCGGGCGAACCGCATTTGCGAGATTCAATGCGGTACCGCATTATGCATATCTGAAGCTCAAGATGCCAGGACCTCGGGGGGTCATCACAGTTAATGGAAACACAGAGCGCTCTCTCTATACGGAGGAGCACACTGCGGCCCTCGCAGCAGAAGCGCAAAGCAGCCTCTTACATTCATGACATCCCGATAATAGTCTAGTGCTATGCATTGTTTATTCAAAAAGGTGCCTTAAAGCAGAATGATACAAGTAGTGCGATAAGCAGAAAGTAGGACTATTTGACATGTCCCTCCAAGGGAAAGCTGAGGAATGGTATTTAAAGCAAGTATTTCTCGTTATCGGAATCCACCTGGGAGTTCAGTGGTGCACGTAGTTTTCTACCTCCTTGGTTGCTGCATCATGTGTCCGGCAATCGTACTACCGGACAGGGTTTCCAGAGATTAAAGTCCTGAAAGAGAGAAAAATAACAAAGCGGGAAGCCCCTAGTGCGGTTGAGCCGCGTCTTGGGGCGTGCCGTAGTCGTTCCCCCCTCCCCACCTGTGCCCATGGTATTTTCAATGCATAGTTGTGTACGCGTGGCACAGATTTCGCCATTTGGCTGGGGCTGGGGCGGGGGGCGCATTGCTATGCGAACTCGGAATGTGCCAGGCAGTCTTGTTGCCGATTACTCCGGGCGCGCTTGAAGGTGTCCGGGTCTTTAATCGCCAAACTGGTGGATTTCCTTAAGAGGCTGCTTTGCGCTTCTGCTGCGAGGGCCGCAGTGTGCTCCTCCATATAGAGAGAGCGCTCTGTGTTTCCATTAACTGTGATGACCCCCTGAGGTCCTGGCATCTTGAGCTTGAGATATGCATAATGCGGTACCGCATTGAATCTCGCAAATGCGGTTCGCCCGAGCAGTGCATGATAGCCATTGTGGAACGGGACTATATCGAAGATTAACTCCTCGCTTCAGAAGTTATCCGGGGATCCGAAGACCACTTCCAGTGTGACTGAGCCTGTGCAATGGGCCTCTACACCTGGTATGACGCCTTTGAAGGTCGTTTTTGTGGGTTTGATCCTTGAGGGATCTATACCCATTTTGCGCAATGTGTCCTGATAAAGCAGGTTTAGGCTGCTGCCGCCATCCATAAGGACTCGAGTGAGATGAAATCCGTTAATGATTGGGTCTAGGATCAGTGCGGCGAATCCGCCATGACGGATACTAGTGGGGTGGTCCCTGCAATCGAAGGTGATCGGACAAGAAGACCATGGGTTGAACTTTGGGGCCACTGGCTCCAACGCATATACATCCCTTAGCGCACGCTTCCGCTCCCTCTTAGGGATGTGGGTTGCGTATATCATGTTCACCGTCCGCACTTGTCGGGGGAACCTCTTCTGTCCTTCGGTGTTCGGCTGTTGGGGCTCCTCCTAGTCATCACTATGTGACCCCTTGTCTTCGTTTTCGGCATTTAACTTGCCGGCCTGCTTGAACACCCAACAATCCCTGTTAGTGTGGTTGGCTGGCTTGTCGGGGGTGCCGTGTATTTGACATGAGCGATCGAGTATACGGTCCAAACTGGACGGGCCCAGAGTGCTTCTTTTGAATGGCTTTTTCCGCTGATCGGGTTTAGAGCCTTTGAATCCGGCATTGACTGTCGTATCCTCGGTATTGTCGTTGTTGATGTGGCGCTTATGTTTGTTGCGACATGGCCTGCCATTGCCGTCCTTGGTATCCGAAGTACCATGGTTCTTTGATATGTTATTACTGCGAGCCAGCCAGGTGTCCTTTCCCGCACAAAAGCGGGTCATGAGTATCGCACTACATATATGTTCATTCATGACATCCAGCACCCGTACACTCTGGTACGGCCAGTACGCTAGGGGCTTAAGCATACCCCATAATACGGCGTATGCTAGGGGCTTAAGCATACCCCATAATACGGAATGAGAAGTCTGAACACTTTCGACAGTGCGGCACCCCGAACTTATAGCATTATATGCATCAGCTCCAAATCATGTCTTGGATCAATAGTTGGGTTTGCCCAGCTCCCATGTTTTGGTACCTTACATTCCGCTATATCGGCTAAGGTAGCACCGGGAGAACTACTGCGATTGTGCCCCGGTTCAGCTGGGCTAAGCACCTCAGTAGAGAAAGCTAAAACTGACTGTCATGATAAGGCGAGAGCTGGTCGCTGTTCGAGAGGTTTTGAGTCCCTAAAGACTTATGCCGCTTAGAGCGAGGAGTCGGCTTTGTCCGGCTTAAAGGCGTGTACAGCACCCCGAATTCGGCCTTCCGAATACTAGGGGCTTCACCAAAATTTAAAATTATAGAATTCTATGGCTAAGTGAGAGTGATAAAGCATTATAGTCCGATTGCCTTGTTCGTTGTACTGAGCACCTCCCTCGAAGGACCCAAAAATGGGGAAAAGAGTGCTCAGGTTTATCCCGAACACCCCAGCACTCGTGGCATGGGGCAGAAGCCGACGACTAGCCATCTATGAGATTTGATAAACAGCCGAACAGAAGGTAATATTTTAAATTCAAACAAGCGTTGCATAGCACATATGAATAAGTTGTCATAATACAGGATCACACGAGCAAGTTCATTCAAATATTACATCTTTCGCACACTCATCCGCTAAAATACGGGCACCCTTCAGGACACCCTCATAATACATCTCGGCGTGGCGATGCTCCTTGCCCTGCGGCGGCCCCTCCTTCACCAGCTTCTCAGCGTCCATCTTGGCCCAGTGCACGTTTGCACGAAGCAAAAGCCCGCGGGCACCTTCGATACAGACGGACCACTTGATGACTTCCAGCCGTGGGCAGGCATCCCCAAGCCGCCTCACCAGGCCGAAAATAGCTGTTGGGAAGGGAGTCGCCAGGCCACATCCGGACTATAAAGCCCTTCATGGCCTGTTCGGCCGCCTTGTGCAGCTCGACCAGTTGCTTCAGCTGGTCGCTCATGGGCATCGGGTATTCGGTCCAAGTATACTAAGACCAGAACAAACTTCTCCGTCGAGCTTCCCTCCTCGGCCTGGTAATATCTTGTGGCATCCGACACGCTGCGGGGCAAATCTGCGAATGCTCCTGGAGAGCTCCGGACTCGGGTAAGTAACAAGTAATTTACTTTCACATGCTTGCTTTGCATATTTGAATGCCCTACCCGCCGCTATCTTCCTCATCGCCTCAATCTCCTGGAGGGCCTTTTGGGCTTCAGCCTTGGCATTCTTTGTGCTCTCGAGGGCCGCGGCAAGCTCGGACTCTCGTGTCTTCGAGTCAAGCTCCAAAGCCTCGTGCTTCTTCACGAGAAGCCTGGAGCTCTTGCTGCACCTCGCCCACCCGTGCCTCTTGCCTCTCCCGCTCGGTGCGCTCCTTGGCCACTTTGTTTTCGGCCTCGGACAGCGCTTGCTTCAAGGTCGCCACTTCGGTCGTGGCCCCTGGCACATTCATGATGATCCTGTCATTTCGCAACCACATTTTCTTTTATATATAGACAAGGTATTACTTACCTTTGTTCTCCTCGAGCTGCCTCTTGGCAAGGCCGAGCTCTTTCTCGGACCCCTCGAGGTCCTACTTCAGTGCGGCGACCTTCGTAGTCAGTGCGGCAGAGGTCAGCAGCGAAGCCTGCATACGCATACAGACATACTTATTTTAGACTCCTGCGGATATTATTTGATCCTCTATTCGGCTTTTCTTTGTGAACACCAAATAGAGCATCAGGGGCTATTGTCTATGCGGTAATATTTTCCTATATTCTAAATACTTACCTCAAAGCCTATTAGAAGGCTGGCACAAGCTTCAGTCAGTCCGCTCTTGGCGGACTGAACCTTCTTGTCACCGCACTCATAATAGTGCGGTGCTCTTTGTCGATGGAAGCGCCGCGAAGCGCTCCCAGCAGGTTGTCCGGTGCCTCTGGATGGACAGAGGTCACTGGCACGGGTGGCTTGCCCCTCTTGGAAGAGGGCCGCCTGCTCGAGTCCGGAACCACTGGAGGTTACGGCGCGGTGTTCGGCTGAGAGCCGAACTTGGAGCCCCCGGGAGCCTTGCTCCCTTTGCTCCTGGAGTCCGGGAGGTCGCCTTGAGGCGCCTCCAGGACCGTCTCCCCCCAGCTCGGTGCCCCTTGAGACAATACCTCGGCATTGTCCGTAGGGAAAGTGGAGGAGGCGGTTGGAAGTGTATCACTATTCGTGTCCGACGAGTCTAAGGAACCGTCCGACGATGATACATCGATACGGGCTTGGGGCGGACTGCATAATCATATTCGACGTTAGGAGAAGTAGTGCGACAAAGGTATACTATGAGTTACTCTGGTATCCGAATACTTACGACTTCGCCAGGGGCTTGGCCCTGAGCAGCCACTCGTCTTCGCCGTCGGCGGCGGTGGTGGAGCAGTCCGGAAGGAGAGTCCTTCCCTTCTTGGACCATTCGGCCTCCCCGGTTGGGGCGGCTTTCCTTTTCTTGTCTCCCCCGGCTGGAGGGGGAGAATCTTCATCATCCTTCTCCTCGTTTTCACGGGAGGAGGGTGTCTCGGTGTTGTCGGACGATGAGTCCGATACCACCTAGCGTCGGGAACTCTTTCGGGTTCCCTTGGCCTTCTTCTTGGTCTTGTCCGGCACCTCATAAGGAGCCAGAGTCTGCATCTCCGTCAGGAGAGCGTCCGAAGGGTCTTCGGGCAGAGGGGCCGGATAGTTGATCTGCTCCGATGTCTTTACCCAGTCTTGTCAAAGGCATGGGAGCTCAGACCCCGCACATGGTTAAGCTATGGGAAATAAATACCCTGCCCGACGTACAGAACTTACCGGATTCGCATGGCGCTTCGCGCTTAGCCCGCGGTCCTCGGTAAGAGAAGGAGGGACCTCGGCGCCCTTGAACAGCACCCTCCAGACTTCTTTATGCGTCGTGTCGAAGAGCTCGCTAAGAGTCTGGTGCTGGGCCGGGTCGAACTCCCATAAGTTGAAGTCCCGTTGTTGACACGGGAGGATCCGGCGGAAGAGCATGACCTGGACTATGTTGACAAGCTTAGGTTTCTTGCTTGTCATGTTCCGGATACACTTCTGGAGTCCATCCAGCTCCACCGATGAACCCCAGGACAGGCCCTTCTCCTTCCAGGAAGTGAGCCACGTGGGGATTTCGGATCGAAACTCGGGGGCCGCCACCCAGTTGGTGTCGCGCGGCTCGGTGGTGTAGAACCACCCCGATTGCCACCCGTTTATGGTCTCCACGAAGGAGCCCTTGAGCCATATAACGTTGGGCATCTTCACCACCATGGCTCCGCCGCATTCCGCTTGTTGGCCGCCCACCACCTTTGGCTTGATATAGAAGGTCTTCAGCCACAGGCCGAAGTGGGGCCGGATGCGGAGGAAGGCCTCGCACACGATGATGAACGCCGAGATGTTGAGGATGAAGTTCGGGGCCAGATCATGAAAGTCCAGCCCATAATAGAACATGAGGCCGCGGACAAATGGATGGAGGGGAAACCCTAGTCCGCGGATGAAGTGGGGGAGGAAGACCACCCTTTCGTGAGGTTCTGTGGTAGGGATGACCCGCCCCGCGGCTGGCAGCCGGTGCGCGATATCCGCGGCTAAGTATCCAGCTCCACGTAGCTTTTTGATGTGTCCCTCCATGACGGAGGAGGCCATCCACTTGCCTCCCGCTCCAGACATGTTCGGAGAGAGTTGAGGAGAAGGATGTGGACTTGGGCGTTGGAGCTCGAGTGCGCGAGAATGGATGAGCAAGGAGGAAGAAGGCGTGGGAAGAAAAAATGTGAGATCTTATCCCTTTATAAGGGCGGACTAAACTATGCGCCCCCACTAGCCTGGTAAAAGTCGCTTATCACCCAAGCACCGTAATTGATGGCGCGGTTGGGTTACCCACGTCCGTATTGATGAGAATCCCGTAATAAGCGGAACACGATCTCTGCTTTGACAAGACGTGTCAAGAAACTGCCTCGCGTTATGTGCTGGGCTGGTTAAAGAAAAATGGTTCGAATAATTACCGGGCCATGGCATGATGTCATGCTGCCAAAACGTGTCAGCAGATTAGATTTGTGGAAATATTATTCTCTCTACGGTGGTATGTGGAACTTAATTTGCAGGGTCGGACACTATCCTTGTATTCAAACTCTTATGTGGTGTATTCGGAGGAGGAACCCGCCTTGCAATGCCGAAGACAACACTGCGTGCCGGACTCATCGCCATTGAAGCCTGGTTCAGGGGCTACTGAGGGAGTCCTGGATTAGGGGGTCTCCGGACAGCCGGACTATATCCTTTGGCCGGACTGTTGGACTATGAAGACACAAGATTGAAGACTTCATCTCATGTCCGGATGGGACTCTACTTGGCGTGGAAGGCAAGCTAGGCAATACGGATATGTATATCTCCTCCTTTGTAACCGACCTTGTGTAACCCTAGCCCCCTCCGTGTCTATATAAACCGGAGGGTTTTAGTCCGTAGGACAATATACAATCATACCATAGGCTAGCTTCTAGGGTTTAGCCTCTCTGATCTCGTGGTAGATCAACTCTTGTACTACTCATATTATCAAGAATAATCAAGCGGGACGTAGGGTTTTACCTCCATCAAGAGGGCCCGTACCTGGGTAAAACATCGTGTCCCCTGCCCCCTGTTACCATCCGCCTTAGACGCACAGTTCGGGACCCCCTACCCGAGATCCGCCGGTTTTGACATCGACACCCACCTTTAGGCTGCTTGTGCTTACCATTACCACTCTGGTTATGCCCTACCTTGTTTGGCTGCTCCCCTTTCCATTACCGTTCTTCTTCCCCTTGTTGGACTTCTCTTCATCAGACCCAGGATCCTTAGTATTGTTAGAGTCGGTGTATTTAATGAGAGCCACCATGAGCTCTCCCATGTCATTACAGTGGCGTCTAAGCCGCCCTAAATTTTGCTTGAGAAGAGTGAAATGCCAATTTTTCTCTAGAATCAGAACAACAGAGCCGGCGTTGATGCTATCCGATGAGTGAATAATAGCAGAGACCTGACAGACCCAATGGTGGGCCGACTCATCCTCGCGCTGGACACAAGCGTCTAAATCGATGATCGACAAAGGTTGTTTGCACGTGTCTTTGAAATTCTGAAAAAACGTGCTTTCAACTCCGCCCATGAATTGGTAGAATTAGGAGGCAATCCATTCAACCAGGTTCGAGCGGGCCCATCCAACATCATGGTGAAGTACTTGGCGTGCACAGCATCATTGACATCTAACATCTCCATAGCCAACTCGTAGCTCTCAATCCAAGCTTCAGGAGGCTGATCAGCAGTGTAATTGTTCACCTTTCGAGGGCCCTTGAAGTCCTTAGGCAAATGCTCATTGCGTAGGGATGGTGCTAAGCATGGCACACCCACTGTCCTGGAAGTCATCCCAGCCTCTACAAACACCGATGGATTCAACTAGAGCCGTTGATGAGCCGCTAATTGAGCCGCCAACTCCACCTCTTGACATGCCCTAGACTGATCCATCAAAGCATGAACATTGTTATCATCACACGGCGGGTCATGCCCATGCGGTTGGTTCCGATGCCGCTCGTTGCTGGAAACCCCCGGTGACTCAATGCGTCAGCTATAACTTCGGCTGGGCGTGGAGTTGAATGAATTAGCTCGCAGCTATATGAGTAAGCCTCCTGCTGGAGTACTGCTCTCTCAAGAAGCTCCATAGCCTTTCGGGTCTCGACCGCAGCGGGTGACTCGCCTTCCACTGGAAGAGCCGCCACCTGCAACCGCGGCAATCCTGTTATCCAGAGGGTTGGAAAAATGACCTGGCGGTGTTAACACTTGCTGAGGCGGGGTTGCGTTCAGATGAGGCGGATCTGTTACATGCGGTTGAGCTATTACCTTGGTTACAGGCACCTCGGCAGCCCGAGCCACACTGGGCAGGTTACTTGGTCCTGCCCCAGGTGTATTGAAAAGATTTCTTGCCTCGAACTGTGAAGGTAGACGACTCTGGTATCTGCGTAAGACAACATTTGATGCATTCTCGCCCAAATTTATCCAAAAAGCTTCTGCTTGAATCCATTGCTACTCGGCTTCCAACGCGGCTCGTTCCGTTGCCATCCTAGCATTCTCAGTGTTGAGCTCTTCCTTAGCCTGAGCTACCTTATCCCGCAGTTTTGCGACTTCCACATTATGTTGTGCTTGAGTCGCTGGGGTTACTTCTGCAGCTAACAGAGTCGCCAACGCATCCAAGACCTGAGATAATACTTGAGCCAGCGGGCACACAGGGCCGCTCACCCTGGCCGTCGCCGCAGCCGTTGAACTAGAGGTCATAGCCATAGTAGTTGATGAATTCAACGTCTGTTGTGTTCCGGCCATGAAGATAGCAACCCTGCTCGGCGGCTCATAGGGGTCCGGAATAATGTCGCCATCGGAACAACCCCCAAGCCCGTCGTCTTGCAATTGATAGATCGATTCGGTTTCGCCGGCTGAGGACTCATTACCTGAGTAGATGGCTGTCTCTCCACCTGACATTGAACCTTCCTCGAGATCTGCTCCATGAATTAAGCCAACGAAAGCTCTCTTCCGGTCGGGCTAGACCTTGGCGGGTCTCATGCGTCGAGCCGTCTCAACGATGTCGATGTAGACGTCCGACTTAGGCTCAGACTCACCAATCTTGCCGATGAAAACGTGGATTCCACCGAAGGGGACCCGGTACCCGTATTTGATTGAATCGGCCTCCGGACCCCATCCAGCATGATCGATGTAGATCTTGCCGCGACGACCCTTGGTCATCCGGCCCACTGCGTATCCCTTGATCCCTGAAAAGCTGCCCTTCAAGAATTCGAAACCACCATGCTCTAGCCCCACGGTGGGCGCCAACTGTCGTGGATTTGTCATGGAGATGCCCTAGTGAAAGGACTTAGGTGTGGAGCCATCACAACTAGGTTAGCTTGAAGGGGTTGAACGGGACAAAGGACACAAGGAGTTACCCAGGTTCGACCCCTCTCAACAAGGTAAAAGCCTACGTCCTGCTTCTAATTGTATTGCTTGAGTTTCGTTTACAAGGGAGCGAATACGCTTGACCTAGTTCTCAATTGCTTGTTTCTTGGGTTAACCCGCCGCCGGGTCTCACCTTTATATACACAGGTAGAGACCCGGAGGCTTACAAAGTCCTGGCCGGCTCACACAACGTGACCGGCTCAGTATCTAACTAGTCATGCCTTACAGAGCAAGTCTTCCTACGATGGTTCACAAACCCAAGCCTGCCCTTTATGAGCCGTCGTCTTCATACCTCTCCTTGGGCCTCCCTGGACTTCTTCATGTTAAGCCGCCAATGGTGTAACCCGGGCCCTCCTTGGTGGGTCACACCTCGAAGTTGTATCCCCAACAGGACCCGTAGGTCTGTGGTAAACTACTCACGCTTCATCGGAAGGGCAATAGTGTTGATGTAGAAGCCCTCCATGATCGAATCCCCCTCTAACAAGGTGCAGATGGGATCTCACGGGTACAAAAGGTTGCGGCGGTGGAAGAGTGTTTTCATGGATGCCTCTAGTGGTTTGGGGATATATGGGAATATATAGGCGAAAGAATTAGGTCAGGAGGTGCACGAGGGCCCCACAAGGGTGAGGGGTATGCCCTACCCCCCGGGCATGCCCTCTGTCTTTGTGGCCGCCTCATGGCTCCTCCGACATCATCTCCAAGTCTCCTGGTTTTCTTTTGGTCCAAGAAAAATCATCATGAAGGTTTTATTCCATTTGGACCCCGTTTGGTATTCCTCTTCTACGAAACTCAAAAACAGGGGAAAAACCGGAGCTGGCACTGGGCTCTAGGTTAATAGGTTAGTCCCAAAAATAATATGAAACAACATATTAATGCATATAAAACATCCAAAATAGATAATATAATAGCATGGAACAATAAAACATTATAGATACGTTGGAGATGTATCAAGCATCCCCAAGCTTAATTCCTTCTCATCCTCGAGTAGGTAAATGATAAAAACAGAATTTTTGATGTGGGATGCTACCTAACATATTTATCCATGTAATTTCTTTATTGTAGCATGAATGTTTAGATTCATAATATTCAAAACAAAAGTTTAATATTGACATAAAAACAATAATACTTCAAGCATATTAACAAGGCAATTATGTCTTCTCAAAATAACATGGCTAAAGAAAGCTTTAGGATCGAAAGTATGTCTAGAGGGGGGGTGATTAGACTACTTGACCAAATAAAAATATAGCCTTTTCCAATTTTAAGTCTTGGCAGATTTAAGCAACTTAGCACTAGTCAAGTAAACAACCTACACATGCAAGTCTAAGAGTATAGCAGCGGAATGTAAAACATTGCACATGAAGGTAAAGGGAGGAGTTTGGAGGGAGCAAATGCAATGTAGACACGGAGATATTTGGCGTGGTTCCGATAGGTGGTGCTATCGTACATCCACGTTGATGGAGACTTCAACCCACGAAGGGTAACGGTTGCACAAGTCCACGGAGGGCTCCACCCACGAAGGGTCCACGAAGAAGCAACCTTGTCTATCCCACCATGGCCATCGCCCATGAAGGACTTGCCTCACTAGGGTAGATATTCACGAAGTAGGCGATCTCCATGCCCATACAAACTTCTTGGTTCAACTCCACAATCTTGACGGAGGCTCCCAAGTGACACCTAACCAATCTAGGAGACACCACTCTCCAAAAGGTAATAGGCGGTGTGTTGATGATGAACTCCTTGCTCTTATGCTTCAACTGATAGTCTCCCCAACACTCAACTCTCTCTCACTGATTTGGACTTGGTGGAAAGATGATTTGAGTGGAAAGCAACTTGGAGAAGGCTAGAGATCAAGATTCATATGGTTGGAATGGAATATCTTGACCTCAACACATGAGTAGGTGTTTCTCTCTTAGAAAATGTATGATGGAAGTGTAGGCATGTTCTGATGGCTCTCTCCATGAATGAACAGTGGGTGGAGGGGTATATATAGCCTTCACACAAAATCTAACCGTTACACACAAATCACCAAACTCGGTGGGACCGAATAATGGAACTCGCTTGGACCGATTTAGTTCAAAATGTGAACGTTAGGATTTTCGGCGAGACCGACTTGTCAACTCAGTGAGACCGATTTCATTAGGGTTAGGGCATAATGTAATCTCGGTGTGACCGATTACACAAACTCGGTGGGACCAATTTTGGTAATAACCTAACTTGAGAGTTGGTCAGGAAAACTCGGTGGGACCGATTCGCTCATCTCGGTTGGACCGAAACGTTACGAAGGGGAAACAGAGACTTTGCATTGCAAACTAAGTGGGACCGATCGCTCATTTTGGTTGGACCGAAATGTTACGAAGGGAAACTGAGAGTTTACAATCCCATCTCACTGAGACCGAGATCCCTATCGGTGAGACCGAAAAGACTAGGGTTTTGTGGCAGTGGCTATGTCAACTGAACTCGGTGGCGCCGGATAGAAGGTTTTGGTGGGGCCGAGTTTGACTTTTGGTTTGGGACATATGTGGATATGAGAAAGTGGTTGAGGGTTTTGGAGCATATCACTAAGCATTTTGAGCAAGTAACTCATTAAGCAACACCTCATCCCCTTTTAATAGTATTGGCTTTTCCTATGGACTCAATGTGATCTTGGATCACTAACTTAAGAGCTTGAGCCAATCTTTTGTCCTTAGCATTTTGAGGGGTCCACATTTCTAATCCATGCCATGCCAATCATTGAGCTTTCATGAAATATTTGTCTTGAAATAGTATTAGCTCAATGAGCTATATGTTGTTAGGAATTACCAAAACCACCCAGGGATAGCTGCAGTTCCAATCTCACCCTTTTTGGTAATTGATGACAACATATAGATCAAAGCTTTGACAAATGATTATAAGATTGAAATACATCATCGCTTTGAGAAGTATGTGATAAGCAAGAGCCTCCCCCTAAATTTGTGCATTATTTAAAATTAGCTTTTGAATGCAAATGCACAATCGATTAGGATCATGGGTCACTCTTCCATGTCACATACATCTTGGTGGAGCACTCAAAATGATAAACATTAAAAACATGCACTCATCACCAAGCAAAGTGAATGATCATATATGGAATATAAGAGATAATATCATCCAATCAAGCATTAAGGTAGCATATGATCAATCACATGATCAAACAAGTATCTCACACAGACAAAGACATAGTGTATCAACCAAGCGCATAAAAAAGGTTCAACCAAAAACAAGAGAGATAAAATGCAAAATGCTCTCTCTCGAAGCCTATGATCTATACATATTTCTCCCCCTTTGGCAACAAATTACCAAAAAGTTTGAAAATGCATAGTGCTATGTGTCTCTCAGGCTCGGTCTTCAGGAGGTGGTGTAGAGAGAACTCCAAGGACAAAGGCATTTGTCGATGTAGTTGGAGCTGGTGGAGTGGCTGCTAGAGGTGGTACTGAGGCTGTAGCTGCTGGTGCTTACAGTTCTAGAAACTGGTACTGGCACTGCGATAGACCTCTGACCTCGTGGCACACGCTAAAAAGCATCCGTAGTTTCCTTTCCTCTCGTCTCCTCAGCTTCCTCCTGGAGCTGCTCAACAGCTGTCTGGATTTCAGTAACCTTCAGATCAAGATCATAAAATTTTGTCTCAACAATCCTCTCCAAGCTCTCCTGATTCTGAGTCAGGGTGGCCAAGCCCTTCTCAATTCTCAGTGTAGATTGGATCAGGTATGCAATCTGATCTTGCTTGCTCTTTAGAAAAATTTGAGATGCTTCCTCTACACTAGGCATCTTGGCAGCTTTCTCAGCCTTTGCTTTAGCTCTCTTCTCTTGTGCTTGAGCTGATGATGGTTCATTTTCATTCATGACAACTTCATTATCTTCAAATTCAGGATATAGGGGTAGATGCTCCTTGTCCAACAAGTATGTTCATGTGCCCATCTTGGAGTTGATGAGCTCCTGAATATGTGGAGCATACCCACAGCTTCTCCTTTGGTCAGCAGCTATCCTCTTGATTGTCTCTACAATCAAACTCATGAGTTTGAACTTTTGAGGGACATCAAAGATTTGCAGCAAGTTGATGGAATGTCCTCTAACCATCTTGTGATCTCCAGACTTGGGTAGCAATGTGTGCCTTAGGATGGTGTTGATGGTAGGCAGACCAGACAACAAGTAATGTACAGATCCAAGCTTGCGAGTCTCCAAAGCTTTATCAGGGATCTCTTTGTACATGTTTGCCATGGAGTTGTGGTCTTTCTTCTTCTTGGCATACACATCCAAGTCATCCTCATGTTCCTCCGGGGCATTGATCAGCTTTGCTCATTCTTCAACAGTGGATTGGTACCTAGTACCTTCAGACATCCAAACTATCTTCCCATCTGGGTAAAAGTGAGCAGTGGAGTAAAACTGCATGATCAGCTCATCATTCCATGTTGTGAGCTTTTGTCCAACAAACTCATCTACTCCGCATGCTTTGAATCTTTGATATACTCCTGGGAAGTGATCTTCATTCTCCTTGATGAATTCCCAATCAACCCATCTCATGTCACAAACAATGGGCTTCTTGTCAAGAAAAATTGTCTCATAGAAGTCTTCTTGTTCTTTGGTATGAAATCTGTAGTCAACTACAGTCCTTCTGCTCACAACATAGGGATCAGACTGTCTCCACAATCTCAGTCCAACATCTTTTCTGATGTGCATGTCTTCAGCCACTGGATGAGCATCATTGTGGTATGGGATCTTGGGTTTCAATTTTCTCAAAACAAGAGACTCATCATCCTCTTCTTCAGCTTGAGGCACTGGGGCCTTGTTCTTCTCTTCAGCAGGAATACTTCTAGTGTTTCTCTTAGGCTTTGACTTCTAAGCTTGAGCTTTGGGAGCTGACTTGGGATTTGATGTTGCAGCCCCTGACTTGATAGCATCTCCCATAAGCTTCTGAGCTTTGGGTCCTGGAGCATCCTCTTCCTCTTCTTCTGCTGGATCCTTAAACATGGATGATCTCCCTAGGACTCTGGTAGTGGTCTTCTTGACCCTCTCTTTTCTCTTCTTGCCTTCTCCAGCCTCTTTGGGATCAAGAGTGAACTCCATAGTTTCTTCCAAGGCTGCTTGCCTAGGCTTGGATGTTGGCACTCTCTTGGTAGGTGCCTTCTTGTGCATCCCTGGCTTTGTTGTAGCAGCTGACCCATATTCCTTCTTCAGCACTTTCTTCTTTGAGGTGGCCTCATCCTCAATAGCCACATAGTCTTCATCCTCAGAGTCTGAGGTTCTCTTCTTCCTTGCTCTAGTGGCTGCCTTGGGCAAGTTACTAGGTGTGCTTCTACTGCCCTCATCATAGCTGCTTGAGGGATCTAAACCCTCACTCAATTGCACATGTTCTTCAGATCTGTTCTGACTATCACTCTGGTCAGACATCTTGGCAATCACCGACAGCAAACCCTGTGAATAGATGTAGATGAGGTAGAGTGGATGAGCATCACAAAGTGCAGAGTTTTTGCAAAACAGATGACTTAAAAACTTAGTTTTAGTTCTCCATAGAAAGCATTTCGGAGCTACTGATTTGATAAACTCGGTGATACTGAAGCAGCTTTTGGAACCTCAACTAGTGAACTCGGTCAGACCGAGTCACAGTTCGGTGGCACCGAGACTGCTAGGGTTTCATAGAGAATCGAACTCGGTCACACTGATTTGCAATTTTCAGTCAGACCGAAAATGCATGTGCTATGACCTAAGGCAAATTGGGGAGACCGATTTCTACAACTCGGTCGGTCCGAGATGAGTTCGGCGGAGACTTACCCCTATTTTTTCAAATCCAATCTAATCTAAAGGAAGTATTCAGTGGATGGATTGTTTGCATACGTGGTCATGATCATGGCAAAGCAATGTGCTATGAATTAGAGTTAAGGAATTAGCACATAGAGTCGAACCCATACCCTAATTCGGTGGAGGTTCGCTACGGCGGCAACGGCGGAGCAGATTTCCGTTGACGGTGATGGAAACCAGCGGCGGGAGGTCGCTGGCAGCGAGGAGACAATCCAGAGACCTGAGGAGGCAGAGCAGGACACACACGTGGGCTGAGGAGTTTGAAGAAATTTCCAAAATCTCACCCTTGGATATATATATCCCGACGATGTCGGTGTGACCGAGTGGAACAACTCGGTGGCACCGAGATGCAGAATCGCGAGCGGTTACTGCAACTCGGTGTGACTGAAAAGTTCAAATCGATTGCACCGAGATGGAAAACCTAGATCAACTTAGTGAAATCGGTGTGATCGAAGTGGATGACTTGGTCATACCGAAATGCACAAAGAGGTTTTGGAAGTTTAAGTCTATGACAAATCGGGGACTCCGAGTGCTCCTCACACAGAGTGGTTCGAATATGACTTGATCAAACTTTGTGATGTAGCATGAATAGAGTTTGAGACGTGAAAAGCATAGATAGCTAGAGAGGGTTCTTAGGCATTCTTGTCCATCCACTTGGCAAAAGAGAAAAATGCCAAACAATCAAAACAACAAGTGGATGTCCTCGAATGAGTAAAATATGCAACCAACATGCTCACAAAATAAAATGGCAAATGAAATATGTGGCAAAGTATGCACAAACACTCTAGCATCTATCAAGCAATTGGTGATGACTAGGTCATCTATATATGAGTATATTGACTGAGGAGTCAAATGAGAACATTTGATTGTAGGTCATACTCATCGTTTAAGCACAAGTGGGGTTGCCACTTTTACATAAAGCATTGTTGTGTTCACACCATTAGAGTTGCTTTAGCTCAATTGATTAGAGTAAAGCTCCCCCTAGATGTGATATCCCCCCTAAGAGGGATCAACTAACCTTGGGTTTTGTCAATGATGACTTCATGTAGGTGTTGAAGATGTAGACGCTCAATGTTGATGTAGATCATTTGGAGCAATCCATTGGAGTTAGTTGCACTTTCAATACCTACACGGGTTAGTCCCACAAGGAACAAACAAGGATATCCATAGACATAGAGTGATGTTCACATAAGATGATGTCCATGAAAGCATTATGTTAACTTGTCCCTTGTCTTACCAACAAGAGGGTTTGTGACTCCTTGAACTAGTGCAAGATATGGAAGTTGTTTGCACATGTCCTTACCAAAAGATATGAGTGAAGTATGTTGGCGGAGTCACCCTCAAGAACTCTCTAGTTCTTTTTCTTCGGGATCCAGGCCATCTTGATGGCAATCCTTGGAGTTGTAGTCGTACTTGATGAAGTGGAACTTGATGTAGTCTTGGGAACCCACTTGATCAAGACCTTGGGAGCTTCTTCAAATGCATCAATCTCCTCTTTAAGCTTGTCCTTGCCTTTTTGCTTGTGGTCTTGTGGTGGAAGATCATCTTGAGCTTGTGTTCCTTGGAAAGAAGTAGGATCATACTTCTCTTGTTGAGAAACAAACTTCATCTTGGGGTATTGATCTTCTTCCCACTCAACTCAATTGGCAATGAACCTTCGTTCAAAACCAATTCCTTGATTCTTCCGGTGCCTTCCTTGCTTGCGTACAATTTCCTCAAATTGCTTACTTCCGGCAAGGCTCTTGTAAACACCTTTCTCTATAATTCCGTTCAATAAGCTATTTTCTTGCTCAAGTGTAACTTGGCTAAGAGAATCATTAGTGGAATCAAGAGAACTACTAGAAGCAACAACATTGGAATTAACATGATTATTGTTACTACTAGAAGAAGAATCTTTCTTATTCTTGTTGCTAGATTTAACTTGTGGCATGTAAGTAGACAAGAGTAAACGCTTGGCAATGTAAGAAGAACTTTTCTTGTGAAGATCATCATTGATTGCTTTTAAGAACCCATTGAACCCACAAGTATAGGGGATCGCAACAGTTTTCGAGGGTAGAGTATTCAACCCAAATTTATTGATTCGACACAAGGGGAGCCAAAGAATATTCTCAAGTATTAGCAGCTGAGTTGTCAATTCAACCACACCTGGAAACTTAATATCTGCATAAAAGTATTTAGTAGCAAAGTAATATGATAGTAGTGGTAACGGTAGCAAAAGGTAACGGTAGCAAAAGTAATGTTTTTGGTATTTTGTAGTGATGATAGAAATAGCAACGGAAAAGTAAATAAGCGAAGAACAATATATGGAAAGCACATAGGTAATGGATCGGTGATGGAGAATTATGCCAGATGCGGCTCATCATGTAACAATCATAACATAGGGTGACACAGAACTAGCTCCAATTCATCAATGTAATGTAGGCATGTATTCCGAATATAGTCATAAATGCTTATGGAAAAGAACTTGCATGACATGTTTTTTCCTACCCTCCCGTGGCAGCGGGGTCCTAATGGAAACTAAGGGATATTAAGGCCTCCTTTTAATAGAGTACCGGAACAAAGCATTAGCACATACTGAATACATGAACTCCTCAAACTATAGTCATCACCGGTAAGTATCCCGATTATTTTCACTTCGGGGTTAACGGATCATAACACATAATAGGTGACTCTAGACTTGCAAAATAGGATCAAGAACTATCATATATTAATGAAAACATAATAGGTTCAGATCTGAAATCATGGCACTCGGGCCCTAGTGACAAGCATTAAGCATAGCAAAGTCATAGCAACATCAATCTCAGAACATAGTGGATACTAGGGATCAAACCCTAACAAAACTAACTCGATTACATGATAGATCTCATCCAACCCATCACCGTCCAGCAAGCCTATGATGGAATTACTCACGCACGACGGTGAGCATCATGAAATTGGTGATGGAGGATGGTTGATGATGACGATGGCGACGGATTCCCCTCTCCGGAGCCCCAAACGGACTCCAGATCAGCCCTCCCGAGAGGTTTTAGGGCTTGGCGGCGGCTCCGTATCGTAAAACGCGACGATTTCTTCTCCCTGATTTTTTCCTCTCCGAAACCAAATATATAGAGTTGGAGTTTAGGTCGGAGGAGCTCCAAGGGGGCCCACGAGGTAGGGGGCGCGCCCTAGGGGGGCAGGCGCGCCCCCACCCTCATGGATAGGTGGTAGGCCCCATGGTCTTCATATTTTGCAAGGATTTTTTATTATTTCCGAATAGATGTTCTGTGAAGTTTCAGGTCATTCCGAGAACTTTTGTTTCTGCACATAAATAACACCATAGCAATTCTGCTGAAAACAGCATCAGTCCGGGTTAGTTCCATTCAAATCATGCAAGTTAGAGTCCAAAACAAGGGCAAAAGTGTTTGGAAAAGTAGATACGACGGAGACGTATCAACTCCTCCAAGCTTAAACCTTTGCTTGTCCTCAAGCAATTCAGTTGATAAAATGAAAGTGATAAAGAAAAACTTTTACAAACTCTGTTTGCTCTTGTTGTTGTAAATATATATAGCCAGCATTCAAGTTTTCAGCAAAGATTATGACTAACCACATTCACAATAACGCTTAGGTCTCAAGTTTACTCATATCAATGGCATAATCAACTAGCGAGCAATAATAATAAATCTCGGATGACAACACTTTCTCAAAACAATCATAATATGATATAACAAGATGGTATCTCGCTAGCCCTTTCTGAGACCGCAAAACATAAATGTAGAGCACCTTTAAAGATCAAGGAGTGACTAGACATTGTAATTCATGGTAAAAGAGATCCAGTCAAGTCATACTCAATGTAAACTGACAGTAATGAATGCAAATGACAGTGGTGCTCTCCAACTGGTGCTTTTTAATAAGAAGATGATGACTCAACATGAAAGTAAGTAGATAGGTCCTTCGCAGAGGGAAGCAGGGATTTGTAGAGCTGCCAGAGCTCAGTTTTGAAATAGAGATAAATAATATTTTGAGCGGTATACTTTCATTGTCAACATAACAACCAAGAGATGGCAATATCTTCCATGCTACACACATTATAGGCGGTTCCCAAACAGAATGGTGAAGTTTATACTCCCCCTCCACCAACAAGCATCAATCCATGGCTTGCTCGAAACAACGAGTGCCTCCAACTAACAAGAGTCCTAGGGGGAGTTTTGTTTGCAATTATTTTGATTTGATTTGCATAAAGCATGGGACTGGGCATCCCGGTGACCAGCCATTTTCTCGTGAGTGATGAGCGGAGTCCACTCCTCTTGAGAATACCCCGCCTAACATGGAAGATACGGACAACCCTAGTTGATAAATGAGCTATTCGAGCATACAAAACAGGATGTTATTTGAAGGTTTAGAGTTTGGCACATACAAATTTACTTGGAACGGCAGGTAGATACCATATATAGGTAGGTATGGTGGACTCATATGGAATAACTTTAGGGTTTATGGAGTTGGATGCACAAGCAGTATTCCCGCTTAGTATAGGTGAAGGCTAGCAAAAGACTGGGAAACGACCAGCTAGAGAGTGACAACAGTCATGAACATGCATTAAAATTAATCAACACCGAATGCAAGCATGAGTAGGATATAATCCACCATGAACATAAATATCGTGAAGGCTATGTTGATTTTGTTTCAACTACATGCGTGAACATGCGTCAAGTCAAGTCACTTAAATCATTCAGAGGAGGATACCACCCTATCATACCACATCACAACCATTTTAATAGCATGTTGGCACGCAAGGTAAACCATTATAAGCTCCTAGCTAATCAAGCATGGCACAAGAAACTATGATCTCTAGTTGTCATTGCAAACATGTTTATTCATAATAGGCTGAATCAGGAACGATGAACTAATCATATTTACAAAAACAAGAGAGGTCGAGTTCGTACCAGCTTTTCTCATCTCAGTCAGTCCATCATATGTCGTCATAATTGCCTTTCACTTGCATGACCGAACGATGTGGATAATAATAATAGTGCACGTGCATTGGACTAAGCTGGAATCTGCCAGCATTCAACAAACAGGAGAGGACAAGGCAATATGGGCCCTTTTGTCATATCAACAATAATGCATATAAGAGCCACTTCAACAATTTAATCATGGTCTTCTCCTATCGACCCCCAAAGAAAAGAAATAAAACTATTTACACGGGAAAGCTCCCAACAAGCAAAATAAGAACATGAAATATTTTTGGGTTTTCTTTTTAATTACTACTACAAGCATGGAAAGTAAACTAATTAAAATCTACAACTAATTTTTTTGGTTTGTCTTAAAGTTTGTCAAACACACAAGAAGAGAGCATAAAAAGGAAAAAACTATCATGGATGATACAATGAAAAAGTATGAGCATCGACATCTAGCAATGAGTGTGTGAACATGAATATAATGTCGGTGAGAAATGCGTACTCCCCCAAGCTTAGGATTTTGGCCTAAGTTGGTCTATGGCCACGGTTGGCCTGGCTGATATCCATAGTAATAGTTGGGGTCGTACGGAGATGCAGCGGCTATCGCCTCCTGAGCTGCAGCGTGGCGACGAGCGGCCTCCGCCCTCCTCTCGTACTCATCTGCCTCCTCTCTAGTAATAACATATCTTCCTTTTTCCTGATAATCAAAGAAGGCAGGAGCAGGGAGAGTAATACGGACAGCATGACGTCTGTCAAAGATTAAGCAATACTAGAGAGGTGACTCATTCCTCTCGACAAACTGGTGGTGAACCATAGCATTAAAGTCTAGGTAAGCATGAGGTAATTCAATATCATCATTATGTATAGCTACACCAAGAAAATCAGCTAAGCGGGTGCATAAATTCCACCAAAGAAATCTCCATTAAATCTATTAAGATGCAACCTGCGTGCAACAATGGCTCCCAAATTATAAGATTTATCTCCTAACACAACACTCCTAAGAATACTAAGGTCAGGGACACACATGTGGCATGCCTCATCTTTACCATTAATGCATCTACCTATGAAGAGAGCAAAATAATGTATAGCAGGAAAGTGAATGCTCCCTATGGTAGCTTGTGTTATATCTCTAGATTCCCCCACAGTTATACTAGCGAGAAAATCTCTAAATTCAGATTTGCGAGGTTCCCTGATACTACCCCATTGTGGAAGCTTGCAAGCAGCGGTAAAATCCTCTTAGTCCATAGTGTTAGAATTTTCATAAAGATCAAACAGGACAGTTGGAGAATTACGTGAAGATGAAAATTCAAACCTCCTCACAAAGGAACTAGTGAGATAGTGGTACTGGCGGCACTTTTCTTCCTCGAAGCTCACAAGATCAGCGTTATGCAAATATGCGTTAAATTGTTCCTTAATTCCCGCTCGATCCGTAAAGTTTTTCGAAGGCCATTCACAAGGACGCACTGGAGCGTCTCTTGGTGGCTCATCATCAGCATCACGCATTGCAAGCCTGGGCTCTTGTTTCCTTGAAGAACCACCTTGGTACATTTTCCTAAACATATTTCTTCTTCTGAGAAATTCCTGAAATTTTTAGTAACTTCAAATAAAAGTGAACCAAACTCAATAAAATTGATAGCAACTACTCCTACAAGTGCCTAGAGCCTATATCATGCATCAGAACTACTTTTGACCATATAAATTTGACATGCCAGCTCAAGAACAGGGTCACCTAAGAAGCACAAATTTGCAATGAATAAAGCACTAGAACAAAAACTAATTGGACCAATGGAGGAGTCACATACTAAGGAACAATCTCCCCAAGCAGTTTTGTGAGAGGTGCTTTGAGCAAGGAGATCGAAAATGGCAGCAAAATGAGCTTGGACTCGGGTATGAACTGGATATTCGTGTTTGTGGGAGGAAGAAGAAGTGTGTGGGTGAAATAATAAGTGGAGGAGGGCCACCGTGGGCCCACGAGGAAGGGGGCGCGCCCAGGGGAGTAGGGCGCGCCCCTGACCCTCGTGGCCAGGTGCCAGCTCCTCCTGCTGTGTTCTTAGTGCCAAATATTCTCTAATATTCCAGAAAAAATCATATTTAAATTTCAGGGCATTTGGAGAACTTTTATTTTTGGGGTATTTTACATTGCACAGATAATTCAGATAACAGACAGAAAATACTATTTTATTTTATTTAAAATAAATAACAGAAAGTAAAAGTAGGGTACAGAAGGTTGTGCCTTCTAGTTTCATCCATCTCATGCTCATCAAAAGGAATCCACTAACAAGGTTGATCAAGTCTTGTTAACGAACTCATTCCGAATAACATGGAACCGGAGAAATTTCGAATAATCACTATGTTACCTCAACGGGGATGCACATCCCCAATAACAAGAATATCATATTTCTTCTTGATGGTAGGAAGAGGAAATTCAAAACCTCCAAATATAATCGATGGAATTTTTCCAATAGAGTTGATAATATGAACTTGAGGTTGTTTCCTCGGAAAGTGTACCGTATGCTCATTACCATTAACATGAAAAGTGACATTGCCTTTAGTGCAATCAATAACAGCCCATGCAGTGTTCAAAAAAGGTCTTCCGAGAATAATAGACATACTATCGTCCTCGGGAATATCAAGAATAACAAAGTTTGTTAAAATAGTAACGTTTGCAACCACAACAGGCACATCCTCACAAATACCGACAGGTATAGCAGTTGATTTATCAGCCATTTGCAAAGATATTTCAGTAGGTGTCAACTTATTCAAATCGAGTCTACGATATAAAGAGAGAGGCATAACACTAACACTGGCTCCAAGATCACATAAAGCAGTTTTTACATAGTTTCTTTTAGTGGAGCATGGTATAGTTGGTACACCGGGATCTCCTAGTTTCTTAGATATTCCACCTTTAAAAGTATAATTAGCAAGCATGGTGGAAATTTCAGCTTCCGGTATCTTTCTTTTATTTGTAACAATATCTTTCATATACTTAGCATAAGGATTCATTTTGAGCATATCAGTTAATCGCATACGCAAAAAGATAGGTCTAATCATTTCAGCAAAGCGCTCAAAATGCTCATCATCCTTTTTCTTGGATGGTTTGGGAGGAAAAGGCATGGGTTTCCGAACCCAAGGCTCTCTTCCTTACCATGTTTCCTAGCAACAAAGTCTTTCTTATCATAACGTTGATTCTTTGATTGTGGGTTATCAAGATCAACAACAGGTTCAATTTCTATATCATTATCATTACTAGGTTGAGCATCATCATTAACATTATCACCAGTTCCAGGTTCATTACCAGATTGTGTTTCAGCATCAGAGATAGAAATATCATTTGGATTCTCAGGTGGTTGAGCAATAGGTTCACTAGAAGCATGCATAGTCCTATCATTTTTCTTTTTCTTCCTTTTAGAAGGACTAGGTGCATCTATATTATTTCTCTGAGAATCTTTCTCAATTCTCTTAGGATGGCCTTCAGGATACAAAGGTTCCTGAGTCATTCTACCACCTCTAGTCATAACTCTAACAGCGTTATCATTATTCTTACTATTCAATTCATTGAGAAAATCATTTTGAGCTTTAAGTACTTGTTCTACTTGAGTGGTAACCGTAGATGCATGTTTACTAATAAGTTTAAGTTCACCTTTGACATTAGCCATATAATTACCCAAGTGTTCAAGCATATCTGAATTGTATTTCAATTGTCTACCAAAATAAGCATTAAAATCTTCTTGCTTAACCATAATTATCAAAATCATCTAAGCATGGACTAGCAAACTTGGTAAATGGGATTTCAGCTTTATCATATCTATAGAGAGAATTTACCTTTACTACCTGTGTCGAGTTACCAAGACCATGAGTTTCTTCAATAGGTAATGGATTAAGATCATATGTTTCTTCAACAGGCGGTAAACTAAGACCGTGTATTTCTTCAATAGGAGGTAAATTCTTAACATCTTCAGCTTTAATACCTTTTTCTTTCATAGATTTCTTTGCCTCTTGCATATCTTCAGGACTGAGAAATAGAACACCTCTCTTCTTCGGAGTTGGTTTAGGAATAGGCTCCGGAGTTGGTTCAGGAACTGGTTCAGGAAGTGTCCAATTTTTTTCATTTGTCAACATATTATTCAATAGAATTTCAGCTTCATCTGGCGTTCTTTCCCTGAAAACAGAACCAGCACAACTATCCAGGTAATCTCTGGAGGCATCGGTTAGTCCATTATAAAAGATATCAAGTATTTCATTTTTCTTAAGAGGATGATCAGGCAAAGCATTAAGTAATTGGAGAAGCCTCCCCCAAGCTTGTGGGAGACTCTCTTCTTCAATTTGCACAAAATTATATATATCCCTTAAAGCAGCTTGTTTCTTATGAGCAGGGAAATATTTAGCAGAGAAGTAATAAATCATATCCTGGGGACTACGCACACAACCAGGATCAAGAAAATTAAACCATATCTTAGCATCACCCTTTAATGAGAACGGAAATATTTTAAGGATATAAAAGTAGTGAGTTCTCTCATCTTTAGTGAACAGGGTGGTAATATCATTTAATTTAGTAAGATGTGCCACAACAGTTTCAGATTCATAGCCATGAAAATGATCAGATTCAACCAAAGTAATTATATCAGGATCAACCGAGAATTCATAATCCTTATCAGTAACAAGGATAGGTGAAGTAGCAAAAGCAGGGTCAGGTTTCATCCTAGCCTTTAGAGATTGATTATTCCATTTAGCTAATAACCTCTTAAGTTCATAACTATCTTTGCAAGCTAAAATAGCTAAAGAAGCTTTTTTATCAAAAACATAACCCTTAGGAATAACGGGCAAGTCTTCATCATCACTTTCATCAATATTATCAGATTCAATGTTTTCATTCTCTCTAACCCTAGCAAGTTGTTCATCAAGAAATTCACCAAGTGGCACCATAGTATCAAGCATAGAAGTAGTTTCATCATAAGTATCATGCATAGCAGAAGTGGCATGATCAATAACATGTGACATATCAGAACGAATAGTAGAAGCAGGTTTAGGTGTCGCAAGCTTACTCAAAACAGAAGGTGAATCAAGTGCGGAGTTAGATGGCAGTTCCTTACCTCCCCTCGTAGTTGAGGGATAAATCTTGTTTTTTGGATCTCTCAAGTTCTTCATAATGATAAGCAGATATAAATCCCAAGTGACTCAAAGAATAGAGCTATGCTCCCCGGCAACGGTGCCAGAAAATAGTCTTGATAACCCACAAGTATAGGGGATCGCAACAGTTTTCGAGGGTAGAGTATTCAACCCAAATTTATTGCTTCGACACAAGGGGAGCCAAAGAATATTCTCAAGTATTAGCAGCTGAGTTGTCAATACAACCAAACCTGGAAATTTAATATCTACAGCAAAGTAATATGATAGTAGTGGTAACGGTAGCAAAAGTAATGTTTTCTTTTTTTGTAGTGATGATAGCAATAGCAACGGAAAAGTAAATAAGCGAAGAACAATATATGGAAAGCTCGTAGGCAATGGATCAGTGATGGAGAATTATGCCGGATGCGGTTCATCATGTAACAATCATAACATAGGTGACACAGAACTAGCTCCAATTCATCAATGTAATGTAGGCATGTATTCCGAATATAGTCATACGTGCTTATGGAAAAGAACTTGCATGACATCTTTTGTCCTACCCTCCCGTGGCAGCGGGGTCCTAATGGAAACTAAGGGATATTAAGGCCTTGTTTTAATAGAGTACCGGAACAAAGCATTAGCACATACTGAATACATGAACTCCTCAAACTATGGTCATCACCGGTAAGTATCCCAATTATTGTCACTTCGGGGTTAACGGATCATAACACATAATAGGTGACTATAGACTTGCAAGATAGGATCAAGAACTCTCATATATTGATGAAAACATACTAGGTTCAGATCTGAAATCATGGCACTCGGGCCCTAGTGACAAGCATTAAGCATAGCAAAGTTATAGCAACATCAATCTCAGAAACATAGTGGATACTAGGGATCAAACCCTAACAAAACTAACTCGATTACATGATACATCTAATCCAACCCATCACCGTCCAGCAAGCCTATGATGGAATTACTAATGCACGGCGTGAGCATCATGAAATTGATGATGGAGGATGGTTGATGATGATGATGGCGACGGATTCCCCTCCCCGGAGCCCCGAACAGACTCCAGAGCAGCCCTCCCGAGAGGTTTTAGGGCTTGGCAGCGGCTCCGTATCGTAAAACGTGAGGATTTCTTCTCCCTGATTTTTTTCTCTCCAAAACCAAATATATAGAGTTGGAGTTTAGGTCGGAGGAGCTCCAGGGGGGCCACGAGGTAGGGGGGCACGCCCCCCACCCTCGTGGACAGGTGGTGGGCCCCCTGGTCTTCATCTTTTGCAAGGATTTTTTATTATTTCCGAATAGATGTTCCGTGAAGTTTCAGGTCATTCCGAGAACTTTTGTTTCTACACATAAATAACACCATAGCAATTCTGCTGAAAACAGCGTCAGTCCGGGTTAGTTCCATTCAAATCATGCAAGTTAGAGTCCAAAACAAGGTCAAAAGTGTTTGGAAAAGTAGATACGACGGAGACGTATCACCCATGCTCTTGCTCAAGGTTGAGCTTTTCAAAGCGTAACTTTTCATGAGTCTTTAAAAGCACTCGATGATTTTCCAAGGTAGTTTCATGAGCTAAATTAAGAGTGTTTAGTTCTTTAGTTAGATGCTCAATCTCCTTCTTATCATCGTCATTCGTTTTATCTTGATTGTCATGATTAATAGCAAGTTCATCATAGGTTTCATCACTAGAATTGTCAACAAGTAAATCATCATCACCTAGCAAATCATCTTCACCACTATTGAAATCAACATACTCGGGGTGTGATACCTTTGGGCCTTTAGCCATGAAGCATCTTCCAATTCCTTCATTTGGTGACTCAAATATGTCGTAGGAGTTGGTTGGCACAAGTGCTAGACCGGCAACACCTTCATCTTGAGTATATTCGGAGTCGGGGTGATAACTTCTCTCGGAGTGATTGTCAGAGTCGGAGCCGGATACCCATTCACCAACATGAGCTTGATGTCTTTGTTTTGTGTAGCTCCTTGATGATTTGTCCTTCGTTTTCGAATCCTTGCTTCTCAGTGATGTTCTTCGTTCATAACGGTCATCTCTACTCCTCTCTCTTGGTGGTGATTCTTCTCTTCTACTTCTTTTGGGAGAATCTTCTCTTCTTTAGTAGGGAGCCGTACACTCATTGGAGTAGTGTCCGGGTCTTCCACAATTGTAGCAATTACGTTCACGACTCGAAGATATTTTGTCATTGTAGGACCTTGACTTGGAACTTCTTTCCTTTCTTCTACTCTTGTAGAACTTGTTGAAGTTCTTCACCATTAGGCTCAATTCTTCATTGCAGGCTTGTTTCTCACTTGATGATATGGGAGCATCACATGAGGCTTTGTAGGCACCACTTGACTTGTTGTGAAGCTCTTCTTTATCCTTAAGTGACATCTCATGAGCAACAATTCTTCCAATGACTTCCGTTGGCTTGTGATCTTTGTAATTGGGCATCATTTGGATCAATGTGCACACGGTATCATATTTTCCATCCAAGGCTCTTAGGATCTTCTTGATGATGAATCTATCGGTCATCTCTTCACTTCCTAAGCCGGCGATCTCATTTGTGATGAGATCAAGCCTAGAGTACATTTCAGCGACACCTTCACCATCCTTCATTTTGAACTTGTCAAGTTGACTTTGAAGCACATCCAATTTGGATTCCTTGACGGAGTCGGTACCTTCGTGCATATCAATCAAAGTATCCCAATTTCCTTTGCATTCTCAAGACGGTTGATTTTGTTGAATTCTTCGGGGCACAATCCGTTGAAGAGAATATCACAAGCTTGAGAATTGTATTGCAGCATCTTCAACTTTTCCATGCTAGCTTCATGGTTCAGTTCTCTCCCATCAAAGAATTCACCTTGCAAGCCAATACACACAATAGCCCAAACGGCGCGGTTATGTCCAAGAATATGCATTTTCATCTTATGCTTCCAACTAGCAAAATTAGTACCATCAAAGTAAGGACCTCTACGGTGGTAATTTCCCTCGCTAGACGCCATACTCTCCTAGGTTTTGAAACCAAGGCTATGATCACCAAAAGCTATGGAAATCAAGGCAAATGGAGACAAAAGCTCTGATACCAGTTGTAGGACCGAAAGTATGTCTAGAGGTGGGGTGATTAGACTACTTGACCAAATAGAAATCTAGCATTTTCCCAATTTTAAGTCTTGGCAGATTTTAGCAACTTAGAACTAGTTAAGTAAACAACCTACACATGCAAGTCTAAGAGTATAGCACCGGAATTTAAAACATTGCACATGAAGGTAAAGGGAGGAGTTT
This sequence comes from Triticum urartu, assembly GCF_003073215.2. NCBI lineage: Eukaryota > Viridiplantae > Streptophyta > Magnoliopsida > Poales > Poaceae > Triticum > Triticum urartu. The sequence continues at coordinate 423,353,494 of NC_053028.1, forward strand.
GGAGGGAGCAAATGCAATGTAGACACGGAGATGTTTGGTGTGGTTCCGATAGATGGTGCTATCGTACATCCACACTGATGGAGACTTCAACCTATGAAGGGTAACAGTTGCGCGAGTCCATAGAAGGCTCCACCCATGAAGGGTCCACGAAGAAGCAACCTTGTCTATCCCACCATGGCCATCGCCGACGAAGGACTTTCCTCACTAGGGTAGATCTTCACGAAGTAGGCAATCTCCTTGCCCGTACAAACTTCTTGGTTCAACTTCACAATCTTGACGGAGGCTCCCAAGTGACACCTAACCAATCTAGGAGACACCACTCTCCAAAAGGTAATAGACGGTGTGTTGATGATGAACTCCTTGCTCTTGTGCTTCAAATGATAGTATCCCCAACACTCAACTCCCTCTCACTGATTTGGACTTGGTGGAAAGATGATTTGAGTGGAAAACAACTTGGAGAAGGCTAGAGATCAAGATTCATATGGTTGGAATGAAATATCTTGACCTAAACACATGAGTAGGTGGTTCTCTCTCAGAAAATATATGATGGAAGTGTAGGCATGTTCTGATGGCTCTCTCCATGATGAACAGTGGGTGGAGGGGTATATATAGCCTCCACACAAAATCTAACCGTTACACACAAATCACCAAACTCGGTGGGACCGAATAATGATACTCGGTTGGACCGATTTAGTTCAAAATGTGAACATTAGGATTTTTGGTGGGACCGACATGTCAACTCAGTGAGACCAATTTCATTAGGGTTAGGGCATAATGTAATCTTGGTGTGACCGATTACACAAACTCGGTACCGATTTTGGTAATAAGCTAACTAGAGAGTTGGTGAGGCAAACTCGGTGGGACTGATTCGCTCACCTCGGTTAGACCGAAACGTTACGAAGGGGAAACAGAGAGTTTGCATTGCGAACTCGGTGGGACTGATTGCTCATTTTGGTTGGACCGAATGTTATGATGGGAAACAGAGAGTTTACAATCCCATGTCGGTGAGATCGAGATCCCTATCGATGAGACCGAAAAGACTAGGGTTTTGTGGCAATGGCTATGTCAACTGAACTCGGTGGCGCCGGATAGAAGGATTCGGTGGGGCCGAGTTTGACTAATCATTTTGAGCAAGTAACCCATTAAGCAACACCTCATCCCCTTTTAATAGGATTGGCTTTTCCTATGGACTCAATGTGATCTTGGATCACTCAAAGGTAAAATGTAGAGTACTGAGCTTTAGAGCTTGAGCCAATATTTTGTCCTTAGCATTTTGAGGGGTCCACATTTCTAATCCATGCAATGCCAATCATTAAGCTTTCCTAAAATATTTGTCTTGAAATAGTATTAGCTCAATGAGCTATATGTTGTTAGGAATCACCAAAACCACCCAGGGATAGCTGCACTTTCAAAAGCTTATCCCTACAAAATTATATAGTCCGGCTATGCTCCATCTTCATCACACAAAATATTCAAAGCATGCACAACCCCGATGACAATCCAAGCAATTGTTTCATACTTTTGATGTTCTCAAACTTTTTCAACTTTCATGCAATACATGAGCGTGAGACATGGACATAGCAGTATAGGTGGAATAGAAGGTGGTTGTGGAGAAGACAAAAAGAGGGAGATAGTCTCACATCAACTAGGCATATCAACGGGCTCTGGAGATGCCCATCAATAGATATCAATGTGAGTGAGTAGGGATTTCCATGCAACGAACGCACTTGAGCTATAAGTTTATGAAAGCTCAAAAAGAAAACTAAGTGGGTGTGCATCCAACTTGCTTGCTCATGAAGACCTAGAGCAATTCGAGGAAGCCCATTGTTGGAATATACAAGCCAAGTTCTGTAATGAAAAATTCCCACTGGTATATGAAAGTGACAACATAGAAGACTCTATATCATGAAGATCATGGTGCTACTATGAAGCACAAGTGTGGTAAAAGGATAGTAACATTGCCCCTTCTCTCTTCTTCTCTCTGTTTTTCTTTCTTCTTTTTTCTCTTTTTGGGCCTTCTCTTTTTTGGCATTTTCTATCCTTTTTTATTTCCTCACATGGGACAATGCTCTAATAATGAAGATCATCACACTTTTATTTACTTACAACTCGATACTAGAATAAAATATGACTCTATATGAATGTAACACCCTCGATGCGGCTATATCTCCCACGTGTCGGAGCACGACTTAGAGGCATAACCGCATTGAAGGCAATGTCGCCAGAGAGATAATCTTCACACAACCCATGTAATACATAAGGGAAAAAGATACATAGTTGGCTTACAATCGCCACATCACACAATTACATGAATAAAGCATTACATCATCCAGATACACACAAGGTCCGACTACGGAACCAAAATAAAAGAAGACTACCCCAAATGCTACACAGATCCCCGATCGTCCCAACTGGGCTCCACTACTGATCGACTAAAACGAAACAACACAAAGGACAAGATCTTCATCGAGCTCCTCCTTGAGCTCGGTTGCATCACCTGCACGATATCATCGGCACCTGCAAACTGGTTTTGGAAGTATCTGTGAGTCACAGGGACTCAGCAATCTTACACCCTCGCGATCAAGACTATTTAAGCTTATAGGTAGGGAAAAGGTATGATGTGGAGCTGCAGCAAGCGACAAGCATATTTGGTGGCTAACATACGCAAATGAGAGCGAGAAGAGAAGGCAAGGCACGGTCAAGAAACTATGATAAAGAAGTGATCCAAGACTACTTACGTCAAGCATAACTCCAACACCGTGTTCACTTCCCGGACTCCGCCGAGAAGAGAACATCACGGTTACACACGCGGTTGATGCATTTTAATTAAGTTAAGTTTCAGGTTTTATACAACCGGACATTAACAAATTCCCATCTGCCCATAACCGCGGGCACAGCTTTCAAAATATCATATCCCTGCAGGGGTGTCCCAACTTAGCCCATCACAAGCTCTCACGGTCAACGAAGGATATTCCTTCTCCCAAGACAATCCGATCAGACTCGGCATCCCGGTTACAAGACATCCTCAACAATGGTAAAACAAGTCCAGCAAGACCACCTGATGCGCCGACATCCCGATAGGAGCTGCACATATCTCGTTCTCAGGGCAACACCGGATAAGCAATCCATACACTAAAACCAGCCCTCGAGTTTCCCTGAGGTGGCGCTGCAAGGGGCTCTAGTTTGGACCAACACTTATACAAGCACTGGCCCGGGGGGTTAAAATAAAGATGACCCTAGGGATGCGCGACTCCCAAGGGAAAAAGGCTAGGTGGTGAATGGTAAAACCAAGGTTGGGCCTTGCTGAAGGAGTTTTATTCAAAGCGACCTGTCAAGGGGTTCCCATTATAACCCAACTGTGTAAGGAACGCAAAATCCGGGAACATAATACCGATATGACGGAAACTAGGGCGGCAAGAGTGGAACAAAACACCAGGCATAAGGCCGAGCCTTCCACCCTTTACCAAGTATATAGATGCATTAATATAAATAAGAGATATTGTGATATGCCAACAAATATCCATGTTCCAACATGGAACAAACTCCAATCTTCACCTGCAACTAACAACGCTATAAGAGGGGCTGAGCAAAGTGGTAACATAGCCAAACAACGGTTTGCTAGGACAAGGTGGGTTAGAGGCTTGGCTTAACAACATGGGAGGCATGATATAGCAAGTGGTGGGTATCGCAGCATAGGCATAGCAAAAGAGCGAGCATCTAGCAAGCAAAGATAGAAGTGATTTCGAGGGTATGGTCATCTTGCCTGAAATCTCGCAAGGAAGAAGAACGAGTCCATGAGGAAGACAAACAGACGAAGTCGAACGGATCCTCACAAACGCAACGTTACCGGATTACCGAGAAGTACACCGGAAAGAAAGCAAACAACATAGTAAACAACTACCACATAAACATGGCACGATGCACAACCAAGTATGATGCATGTCTGGTTTAATGAAACATGGCATGGAAAAATGCACAAAACAATCCTACAAATTAAGTGGAGCTCAATATGCAACGAGTTGCATATTGACGGAACACCACATCAATTATCTAGTTCACTCTCGGTTAGGTACTCAACAAATTTAAATGTTGATTAACATGGCAAGGGGTGAAGCAAATGAAAACTACCTATCTAGGCAAGTATAAATGAGGCCGGAACAACAAACAACAAGTCCAGAAAAACCTCATATGCATATATTAGGTTTGGTACTGTTCTGCCCTAAACACAATTTTAGAGTTATTAAACATGCAAAACAAGTACACCATGTTAAACTAGGCATTTTTCCGCCCCATTTACATATAAAGATTATTTAAATCCGAGCTACGGTTATTTAGTTATGAAATAAAACATTTTAACATGGCATAGGAACAAATTTAATCAAACAACATATTAAACTTTTCAAACATATATGAAAGTTGGATATTGTGAATCTAGAAAAAATTCTAATCAAGTTTCATATTAAGTTTGTTTTAAACCGATGCACGGTTTGTGAGTTATTATATGCATGTTGTCTAGGGACTTTTCTGTAAAATAGCAGTTTTCTAGATAAAAGAGAAAATCGCAGCGCAGGGAAAAAATAGAAACGGGCTGAATCTGGGCAGCCCAACAGCGGGAAAAAAAAGAGGGGCGTCGGCGGGGTGGCCTCACCATGGGCTCGGCCCGGTTCGGTGGGAAGAGGGAGGCCGACAGGGGGGTGCGCAGCTGGGCCTCGCACTGGGCCTGGGTGCGATCTGTCGCTGGCGCTCCAGACGAGCAGGGAGGCCGGTCAATGCAGGGGCGCTCGTCCCCTTCCCTGGTTCAAACGAAGCAGAGGATGCGGAGGAACAGCGGCAAGGCAGCAGCGGGGGGGCGGCGTCTGGCGCGATGCAGGCGAACTTGGCGCAACTCCGGCGAGCTGAGGACTCCGGCGGGACGGTAGGGATGGAGCGGACGAACGGATCCAGCCCTATGGAGCCGATTTGACCAGAGGCGAGGAGAGGGGTGGAACGAGGCAAAGATGGGCTTCCGGTCCAGGTAGTCATGGCGGGGAGGCACTCCGGTTAGGCAGGGGACGACCGGAGGTCGGGGATGGATTAGACCCTCCATTCCCAGTCAGATCCGGCGAGGACTTGAGGTCCAGGAGCCATGGCATCTTCGGGAGCTCCTGAGGTCATCCATGGCAGAGAGGGAGAGAGGTTAGGGAGGAAGGAAATACGGCAGGGCGAGAGAGAGGAGTACAGAGAGGATCGGAGGGACCTGGTCGGGGAGGCACGGGAGGATGCAGGGGGTGCCTGGCACTGCAGGATCGGGACTCCCCTGCTCGAGCTCCTCGGGCGCGTGCTCGCGCACAGGAGTGAGAGGAGGCTGGGCCTCGGGTGTCTGGCAGTGGAGGCTGAGGATTGGGCATTGACGGAAAACAAGGAAAGTGGTCGGGGAGATTGGATCGGGAGGAGATCCCGAGGAGAAGCGAGAGAGTGGCGGCGGCGGTTGCGGGAATGGATGGGACATGGGCCTAAAAACTAGGGTTAGACCGAATATATAACCAGGTGAAATAGGTTAGGGGCTATCTGGAGCCTCCGATCAAAATCGAACGGTCAAGACAATAAATAGGTAGGGAGCCCAATAAACAAAACGGAGATGTTTTGTAGATGTTCGGGGATGATCCGGACACAACGGTAGTGACAGCCCGAGTCGGGTCCAGGACAGCTTTCGGATGCGCGCGAGGGGTTCGATGCACTATGCAGCGAGGGTTTCGGGGTCTGGCGGTTGATAGCGGACTGTGCAGAAAGCTTTGGGCTGAGAGAAGAGAAGAGAGAGAGAGACCCGGCGACTGTTTCCGAAGACCGAAAACGTCCGACGAAAAGACCGGCTATAATGCCGCTATAGTTATCCGTTGGGGCGTCAAACGGACTCCGAATGCGATGAAACTTGGCAGGCGCTACACTATAATAATACCGCACTCCAACTTTCAACCAATTCCGAGAACATTTTCCAGCCACTTATAAAATGATATTTCAGACATGCCGCGGGCGCGTGCAAGTGTGGTTGGACTCAGAACGGACAATGGACGGAACTGGGGGAACCCGGACGGATGCAGGTTTTGAAAACATGATGATGCAATGCACATGATGATATGACAAGATGCAACAAGCAAGCGAATGACATGGCAACGTGGCGAATAACTGGAAGACACCTGGCGCAACGGTCTCGGGGCGTCACAACACTCCACCACTACGAGAGGATCTCGACCCGAGATCCTATGGTTGGCACCGGAGGGAAAAAGGAAGAGGAAGAGAAGAGGTAAACCAAATTGCTTCTTTGACAATTGAGTGAAACCAAAGAACCTTGCGAGGTTGAACAAATTCGAGAAAAGAATACAACGAAGGTGAACAAAGTTGAAACCTCCGTTAGGGAAGAGGAACAAGGAACCTTACTAGACCCTTGTAGGTTGAAAGACATAAGAAAAGTGTTACGATGGACAATAGGTACATGCAAGCACTCCAATTGAAACGAGATGTACAGGGACGATAAGGATCAATTATGACAACACTCCGGTTGGACATGGAAGGTAAAGAATATAAACTTTGCGAAACGAAAGCACTTGGATGAGACTCCGGTTAGAAGAGGAATGATAAAAATGACACTCCAGTTAAAACAAGATAGAGAAGGAAAAAGAATGATATAATTTGGGCAGCATTCTGACTAAAAAGAAAAGGAATTGAATAAGAACTTGACAAGATGAGAGTATGCTTGATGAAATCAACAACACACTGTCTTCGGAACTATTGAAAGAATGGCACAAGGGGTAAGAAAGATCTCAGACAGCACTCCGGTTGAGAAGGGAGTCAAAATTTGATAAGATGAGAGAGCTCGAATGAAAACATGACACTCCGGTTGGATGGATAAGCAAAAGAAAGAACATGAACTTCACAATACGAGATGATGAGTGAAGAGAGCATCATCACAATGCCTCCGGAAGAAATATAAGAATGGAACCAAAAGAACAGAGAAGAAGACGACAAGTTCTGCCTGAAATGAATTTGGGAGAGCATCCTTAAAAGGAAGGATTGAACGGAGTTGTTGGGAAGTCAACAACGAAAAGAACAGGCTTGTTGAGGGCTTATGGAAAATATCTCAAGAACTTGAGGTGAAAACCTACCATAAATGGAAACAAGATTGGATTGATATGAACAAGGAGACAAGAAACTTATTTCACCGGGAGGATAAATGAAGTACTTGGGTCATTTATAAGCACCATAAATAGCAACAATCCTTAGGGAAAGCTTTAGGTGAAATATAACCCAAGATAACTCCAACAAAGCGATTGATGGATTGAGAAGAGCTCATGCTCGAAGAAATTGGTGGGTTTAACTATCTCATTCTTGACAATTGTTGTATCGTGAAACACGAACTCAAATTGTCAAGAGTGACATAATACCACCTCCAATGATACAGTAGAAAGAATTGCACTCCGGATTGCAAGATGAAGAATGATTGAGCTCCTCTGAAAAGAATATCAATGAACACTTCGAAAAGGAATTAAATCTTAGATGAACCATCATGTAGAACCTCCATGAAGAACTCCAGTAACAAAAGAATGATCAATCGAAATGAAAGAGAAATTGAAAAACACATGGCGAAGACTTGCAATGAATAGATGGATTTACTCGATGAACCTCCAGAAAGCAAGAATTGAATTTACTCGAAGAAACAAGAATAAGAATTACATTATGCTTATCCTTCACCAATTTAGATTGATGACAAGCAACGGATCGCATATGACATATTCTCGTAGAAAGGATTTAGATAGATATAGCGCCAACTTGAGAAAGTCTTCAACGAACCACCGGTAGGATTGTGACAACGGATAAATTAATACCATATCAACGGAAGAGAATCGTGAGCAAACCACCGTAAGAATTGAAAATGAACGCAGAAAAGATAAAGAAACAACGGAAAAAATTAGAGAACGAATGAAGATACTTGACAGAATTTAGATATATGAGAACGAAGAGATCACGAGCTGATTAGAGATCACTTGAACGATGCACTGGTAGGATTTGGAGTACAAGAGCTGAAAGCTGGAATGATTAATTCTTCTGAAGTGATGGCCTTCGAAGGAAAGAAATGAAAACAACTCATGAAATGCTCCGAATAGGTGAAAAGTATTCTCACAATCGAAAACAATTATGAGAGGATGACAACGAGCTAGAATCACGAATCTTGAAGAGAATGGGCAGATTGAGGAGAAAATCTTCTTCGGTCTTCAAAATCTGAGAATGACGATGAGAAACACCACCGATAATTGTAGAGGCACTCCGGAATTAGAATTGGAAAGGTTGAACCAACGATGAAAAGAATTTGGAAGATCTTGGAGAAATACATATGGCTGATGATAACTCATTCTTACGTCAGACTTTGAAAAGAATTTGAGAAATACTCTGGGAGAAATAAGAAGATTCGGGTAAGATCCTGGAAAAAGACCTATGGGTTAGGGCCCACTCAAAAGAAACACCGTAGAACGATTACTTGAGAAGGAGAATGCACCGGTTGAATTAAAAAGGCTTGAATGAGATAACAACCTTGCAAGAGCTTGAACGAAAGCAGAGTGGGAACACGAATCTTCTGAGATATCTTCGACACTCCGGAACAAATGAATAGTGAGGAGTGGATGATTACAAGGTGCACCGGTATGATAAAACATTTGACACGAGGAAAGGGATATGATCAACAAAGCTTGAATTGGTTCCACCTGAGAAGAAAGAGAATGAAAAATGATGAACTTGAGGTTCTGTTAGGATCTTCATAAGAATCACCGGGTAAGGACATTGACGGAAAAGAATGGAGAGACTTCATAACCATAAGATAGATACTTGATAAAGAAATCTTAGTCCTTGAAGAAAAAGGGTGGGCGGGTGGGAAAAATAAAAGCAACTTGGAGACGGATGAAATAGACACCGTTGAGAAGAACTGATACTTGATCTTGCGGATGTTGAAAAGATCGGATCCACTTGAAGAGAAACACGCCGGTTAAAAAGGATTGGCATGACAATCTCTTATCATGAAGGATTGGTATTCGCATCGGAGTATGAGAACAACATTTGGGGAAGGTATGGAATCAACACTTGACATCGAAGCAACTCGAATACCATAACTCAAAACAAAACAAAGGATTGGCTTACAAAATAAGCCGGAACAAACATATGATAGAGATTTCGTCCGAAGTTTTTGTGGTGGGGCCTACACGGGCTTGATCGTACAGCACCATCATGTACAAGGCAGTGCACATGACATATGAAGCGTCCCTGAGTCGGCATAGCCAATGACTCTTTAAGACACAGCGAGACCACTGTAAAACCAAACATGGATAGGCGGACCACTAGACGTCGAACCCCAATTTCATATCATACATCTGTCGGAAAGATATCCTAACATCTACTTGAATTCCCACTTATAAACTCCTGAACCTTTCCGGTTATGCAATCAGGTGTTGGGGATACAGGGGAAGCATAATATCTCACCCAAAACTAGCAAATCCTACATCCAGCTGTATCCATCCTTCAACACATAACCAAGAAACCTTCGGAAATCATTTACCTCAACCTTCGAAAAGCATCCGTTATACAAGTTATGGCAATACTCCCGAACTCCCGCCCCAGTACTGGGTGGCGTCGAGGTTATCTCACCAACAACTGCATAAAAGAGATTTTCGATGTCGGCGAACTCAGGTATTCCAGAATCTCAACGATAAAATTGTGATGACAACACCTCGGAGCTCAACTCCCCGGGACACTGCCACAACCCCTAAATGTCAGGAGGCACCAAGAACAATTTTCTCGTCACAAAACCATCGGAACGATTCCAAGATACCCGCGTGATCCTAAAAAAAATTAGAGAAATTTGAGAAGAGAAGAGTCAAAACTCTACATCAGGATGCCTCACCAGAGCGACGAAGGGACTGAGGAGTAAACAGAATTCCTAACTCTCCGATATATATAATCCTAAATGACTCAAAACATTTTTCTAGACTCAACAACACCAGCGATTTGATCAAGCAGGGGGCTCCTAAAGTCGGGGAAGGCTCTGATTACCAACTTGTAACACCCTCAATGCGGCTATATCTCCCATGAGTCGGAGCACGACTTAGAGGCATAACTGCATTGAAGGCAATGTCGCAAGAGAGGTAATCTTCACACAACCCATGTAATACATAAGGGAAAAAGATACATAGTTGGCTTACAATCGCCACTTCACACAATTACATGAATAAAGCATTACATCATCCAGATACACACAAGGTCGACTACGGAACCAAAATAAAGGAAGACTACCCCAAATGCTACACAAATCCCCGATCGTCCCAACTGGGCTCCACTACTGATCGACTGAAACGAAACAGCACAAAGGATAAGATCTTCATCGAGCTCCTCCTTGAGCTCGATTGCGTCACCTGCACGATCGGCACATGCAAACTGGTTTTGGAAGTATATGTGAGTCACGGGGACTCAGTAATCTTACACCCTCGCAATCAAGATTATTTAAGCTTATAGGTAGGGAAAAGGTATGAGGTGGAGCTGCAGCAAGCGACTAGCATATTTGGTGGCTAACATACGCAAATGAGAGCGAGAAGAGAAGGCAAGGCACGGTCGAGAAACTATGATCAAGAAGTCATCCAAGACTACTTACGTCAAGCATAACTCCAACACCGTGTTCACTTCTCGGACTCTGCGGAGAAGAGACCATCACGGTTACACACGCGGTTGATGCATTTTAATTAAGTTAAGTTTCAGGTTTTCTACAACCGGACATTAACAAATTCCCATCTGCCCATAACCCGGGCACAACTTTCGAAAGATCATATCCCTGCAGGGGTGTCCCAACTTAGCCCATCACAAGATCTCACGGTCAACGAAGGATATTCCTTCTCCCAAGACAATCCGATCAGACTCGGAATCCCGGTTACAAGACATCCTTGACAATGGTAAAACAAGTCCAGCAAGACCACCCGATGCGCCGACATCCTGATAGGAGCTGCACATATCTCGTTCTCAGGGCAACACCGGATAAGCAATCCGTACAACTAAAACCAGCCCTCGAATTTCCCCGAGGTGGCGCTGTAAGGGGCTCTAGTTTGGACCAACACTTAGACAAGCACTGGCCCGGGGGGGTTAAAATAAAGATGACCCTCGGGATGCACGAATCCCAAGGGAAAAAGGCTAGGTGGCGAATGGTAAAACCAAGGTTGGGCCTTGCTGGAGGAGTTTTATTCAAAGCAAACTGTCAACGGGTTCCCATTATAATCCAACCGTGTAAGGAACGCAAAATCCGGGAACATAATAACGATGTGACGGAAACTAGGGCGGCAAGAGTGGAACAAAACACCAGGCATAAGGCCGAGCCTTCCACCCTTTACCAAGTATATAGATGCATTAATATAAATAAGAGATATTGTGATATGCCAACAAATATCCATGTTCCAACATGGAACAAACTCCAATCTTCACCTGCAACTAACAACGCTATAAGAGGGGCTGAGCAAAGCGGTAACATAGCCAAACAACGGTTTGCTAGGACAAGGTGGGTTAGAGGCTTGGCTTAACAACATGGGAGGCATGATATAGCAAGTGGTGGGTATCGCAGCATAGGCATAGCAAAAGAGCGAGCATCTAGCAAGCAAAGATAGAAGTGATTTCGAGGGTATGGTCATCTTGCCTGAAATCCCGCAAGGAAGAAGAACGAGTCCATGAGGAAGACAAACAGTCGAAGTCGAACGGATCCTCACAAACGCAACGTTACCGGATTACCGAGAAGTACACCGGAAAGAAAGCAAACAACATAGTAAACAACCACCACATAAACATGGCATGATGCACACCCAAGTATGATGCATGTCCGGTTTAATGAAACATGGCATGGCAAAATGCACAAAACAATCCTACAAATTAAGTGGAGCTCAATATGCAACGAGTTGCATATTGACGGAACACCACATCAATTATTTAGTTCACTCTCAATTAGGTACTCAACAAATTTAAATGTTGATTAACATGGCAAGGGGTTAAGCAAATGAAAACTACCTATCTAGGCAAGTATAAATGAGGCCGGAACAACAAACAACAAGTCCGGAAAAACCTCATATGCATATATTAGGTTTGGTACTGTTCTGCCCTAAACACAATTTTAGAGTTATTAAACATGCAAAACAAGTACACCATGTTAAACTAGGCATTTTTCCACCCCATTTACATATAAAGATTATTTAAATCCGAGCTACGGTTATTTAGTTATGAAATAAAACATTTTAACATGGCATAGGAGCAAATTTAATCAAACAGCATATTAAACTTTTCAAACATATATGAAAGTTGGATATTGTGAATCTAGACAAAATTCTAATCAAGTTTCATATTAAGTTTGTTTTAAACCGATGCACGGTTTGTGAGTTATTATATGCATGTTGTCTAGGGACTTTTCTGTAAAACAGCAGTTTTCTGGATAAAAGAGAAAATCGCAGTGCAGGGAAAAAATAGAAACGGGCCGAATCTGGGTAGCCCAACAGCAGGAAAAAAAGAGGGGCATCGGCGGGGTGGCCTCACCATGGGCTCGGCCCGGTTCAGTGGGAACAGGGAGGCCGACAGGGGGGTGCGCAGCTGGGCCTCGCGCTGGGCCTGGGTGCGATCTGTCGCTGGCGCTCCAGACGAACAGGGAGGCGGCTCAACGCAGGGGCGCTCGTCCCCTTCCCTGGTTCGAACGATGCAGAGGAGGCAGGGGAACGGCGGCAAGGCAGCAACGGGGGGCGGCATCTGGCGCGATGCAGGCGAACTTGGCGCAACTCCGGCGAGCTGAGGACTCCGGCGAGACGGCAGGGATGGAGCGGACGAACGGATCCAGCCCTATGGAGCCGATTTGACCAGAGGCGAGGAGAGGGGTGGAACGAGGCAAAGATGGGCTTCCGGTCCAGGCAGTCATGGCGGGGAGGTGCTCCGGCGAGCCAGGGGACAACCGGAGGTCGGGGATGGACTAGACCCTCCATTCCCAGTCAGATCTGGCGAGGACTTGAGGTCCAGGAGCCATGGCATCTTCGTGAGCTCCTGAGGTCATCCATGGCAGAGAGGGAGAGAGGTTAGGGAGGAAGAAAATATGGCAGGGCAAGAGAGAGGAGTACAGAGAGGATCGGAGGGACCTGGTCGGGGAGGCACGGGAGGATGCAGGGGGTGCCTGGCGCTGCAGGATCGGGACTCCCCTGCTCGAGCTCCTCGGGCTCATGCTCGCGCACGGGAGCGAGAGGAGGCTGGGCCTCGGGTGTCGGGCAGTGGAGGCTGAGGATTGGGCGTCGACGGAAAACAAGGAAAGTGGTCGAGGAGATTGGATCGGGAGGAGATCCAGAGGAGAAGCGAGAGACTGGCGGCGGCGGCTGCGGAAATGGATGGGACATGGGCCTAAAAACTAGGGTTAGACCGAATATATAACCAGGTGAAATAGGTTAGGGGCTATATGGTGCCTCCGATCAAAATCAAACGGTCAAGACAATAAATAGGTAGGGATCCCAATAAACAAAATGGAGATGTTTTGTATATGTTCGGGGATGATCCGGACACAACGGTAGCGACAGCCCGAGTCGGGTCCGGGACAGCTTTCGGACGCGTGTGAGGGGTTCGATGCACTGTGCAAGGAGGGTTTCGTAGCGGACTGTGCAGAAAGCTTTGGGCTGCGAGAAGAAAAGAGAAGAGAGACCTGGCGACTGTTTCCGGAGACCGAAAATGTCACATGAAAAGACCGGCTATAATGCCGCTATAGTTATCTGTTGGGGCGTCAAACGGACTCCGAATGCGATGAAACTTGGCAGGCGGCCTACCTACACTATAATAATACCGCACGCCAACTTTCAATCCATTCCGAGAACATTTTCTGGCCACTTATAAAATAATATTTCGTACATGCCACGGGCACGTGCAAGTGTGGTTGGACTCAGAACGGACAACGAACGGAACTGGGGGAACCCGGACGGATGCAGGTTTTGAAAACATGATGATGCAATGCACATGATGACATGACAAGATCCAACAAGCAAGCGAATGACATGGCAACGTGGCGAATAACTGGAAGACACCTGGCGCAACGGTCTCGGGGCGTCACAATGAATGCCTCTGGTGGTGTACCGGGATGTGCACTGACTCAAGAGCGACATATATAAAAAATGATGAAAGGTGGCTTTGCCACAAATACGATGTCAACTACATGATCATGCAAAGCAATATGACAATGATGGAGCGTGTCATAATAAATGGAACGGTGGCAAGTTGCATGGCAATATATCTCGGAATGGCTATGGAAATGCCAAAATAGGTAGGTATGGTGGCTGTTTTGAGGGAGGTATATGGTGGGTGTATGGCACCGGCGAAAGTTGCGCGGTACTAGAGAGGCTAGAAAAGGTGGAAGGGTGAGAGTGCGTATGATCCATGGACTCAACATTAGTCATAAAGAACTCATATACTTATTGCAAAAGTCTATTAGTTATCAAAACGAAGTACAATGCGCATGCTCCTAGGGGGATAGATTTGTAGGAAAACACCATCACTTGTCCCCGACCGCCACTCATGAGGAAGATAATAAAAAAATATCTCATGCTCCAACTTCGTTACATAACGGTTCAGCATACATGCATGCTACGGGACTCACAAACCTTAACATAAGTATTTCTCAATTTCACGACTACTCACTAGCATGACTCTAATATCACCATCTTCATATCTCAAAACAATCATAAGGAATCAAACTTCTCATAGTATTCAACGCACTTTATATGAAAGTTCTTATTATATCCCTCTTGGATGCCTATCATATTAGGACTAAATTTATAACCAAAGCAAATTACCATGCTATTTGAAGACTATCAAAATAATATAAGTGAAGCATGACAGTTCATTAATTTCTATAAAATAAAACCACCATCGTGCTCTAAAAAGATATAAGTGAAGCACTAGAGCAAAATTGCCTAGCTCAAAAGATATAAGTGAAGCACATAGAGTATTCTAATAAATCATGATGCATGCGTGTCTCTCTCAAAAGGTGTGTACACAAGGATGATTGTGGCAAACTAAAAAGCAAAGATTCAAATCATACAAGACGCTCCAAGCAAAACACATATCATATGATGAATAAAATATAGCCGCAAGTAAAGTTACCGATAGACGAAGACGAAAGAGGGGATGCCATCCGGAGCATCCCCAAGCTTAGGCTCTTGGTTGTCCTTGGATATTAGCTTGGGGTGCCTTGGGCATCCCCAAGCTTAGGCTCTTGCCACTCCTTATTCCATAGTCCATCAAATCCTTACCCAAAACTTGAAAACTTCATAATACAAAACTCAACAGAAAATCTCATAAGCTCCGTTAGTATAAGAAAATAAATCACCACTTTTGGTATTGTTGTGAACTCATTCTTTATTTATATTGTTGTAATATCTACTGTATTCCATCTTTTCCATGGTTCATACCCCGATACTACCCATAGATTCATCAAAATAAGCAAACAACACAAAGAAAACAGAATCTGTCAAAAACAAAACAGTCTATAGTAATCGGTAACTATTGAATACTTCTGTAAGTCCAAAAATTCTGAAACATTAGGAGGGCCTAAGAAATTTGTTTATCAATATTATGAAAAAATAATCAACCTAAAAGCACGCTTCCGTAAAAAACGAAAATTATTTTCCTGGGCACAAAAGTTTTTGTTTTTTAGCAAGATCAAATCAATTATCACCGTAAGCTACCCCAAAGGTCTTACTTGGCACAAACACTAATTAGAACACAAAAAACACAACTAACTAGAGTCTAGATGAATTATTTATTCAAAAATAGAGAGGAAATATATTGGGTACAAGCGCTTTTCTTTTAAAGCCTTTTAGCTAGGCATTGATAATTTTAATGATGCTCACATGAAAGATAGCAATTGAAACACAAAGAGAGCATGATAAAACATGTGACAAACAAGTTTAAGTCTAAAATGCTTCCTATGCATATGGAATTTCATAAGCAAACAAATTATCAAGACAAGCAAAAAAACTAACATATGCAAGGAAGAAGAAAGAAACAATAGCAATCTCAACATAACGATAGGTAATTTTGTAACATGAAAATTTCTACAACCATATTTTTCTCTCTCATAATAATTACATGTGGGATCATAATCAAATTAAACAATATAACTATGACATAAAATATTCTCAACATAATCCACATGCATGCAAAGTTGACACTCTTCCGAAATAGTGGGACTATCATAAAATAAAGTCATGACCTCTCCAAACCCACTTCTATCAAAACTTCATAAGATCGAACATTATCCAAATATGTGGGATCTAAAGTTGACAATCTTCCAAACCCACTTTCAATATTATTGCAAACATTCTTATCAATCTCATATTCATCATGGGACTTAAATAAATTTTCAAGATCATAAGAAGAATCACCCCAATTATGATCATTGCAACAAGTAGTAGACATAGCAAAATTAGCATCCCCAAGCTTAGGGTTTTGCATATCATTAAGACAATAGACTTTAATAGAATTTATAATAATATCATTGTAATCATGCTTTTCATTCAAGGGGCTATCATAAATCCCTTCATAAATTTCTTGTTTCAACACTTCATCACAATTTTCAGATTCATGAATTTCAAGCAAAACCTCATAAAGATAATCTAGTGCACTCAACTCACTAGCAATTGGTTCATCATAATTGGATCACTTTAAAAGATTATCAAGTGGATGAGGATCCATAAGCTATTTGCCTCTGATTTTCAATAAACACACAATTATACCGAGCAAACGAGCAAACAAACCAAGTAAGGCATAAGGGAAAACGAAAAGACGAACGGAAGAAGGGCGAAGAAAAGGGCAACTCTTTTCGAAAATCGTTTTAGAAGTGGGGGAGAGGAAAACGAGAGGCAAATGGCGAATAATGTAATGCAAGAGATGAGAGTTTATGATGGGTACTTGGTATGTCTTGACTTGGCGTAGATCTCCCTAGCAACGGCGCCAGAAATTCTTCCTACTACTTCTTGAGCTTGCGTTGGTTTTTCCCTTGAAGAGGAAAGGGTGATGCAACAAAGTAGAGATAATAGGACTAGGGGAGGGGGGAGGCGCGCAGCCCACCTTGGGCTGCCCCTTTTCTCCTTTCCACTAAAGCCCACTAAGGCCCATATAGCTTCCGGGGGGTTCCGGTAACCTCCCGGTACTCCGGTAAAATCTCGATTTCACCCGGAACACTTCCGATATCCAAACATAGGCTTCCAATATATCAATCTTTATGTCTCGACCATTTCGAGACTCCTCGTCATGTCCGTGATCACATCCGGGACTCCGAACTAACTTCGGTACATCAAAATGCATAAACTCATAATAACTGTCATCGTAACGTTAAGCGTGCGGACCCTACGGTTCGAGAACAATGCAGACATGACTGAGACACATCTCTGGGTCAATAACCAATAGCGGGACCTGGATGCCCATATTGGCTCCTACATATTCTACGAAGATCTTTATCGGTCAGACCGCATAACAACATACGTTGTTCCCTTTGTCATCGGTATGTTACTTGCCCGAGATTCGATCGTCGGTATCCAATACCTAGTTCAATCTCGTTACCGGCAAGTCTCTTTACTCGTTCCGTAATACATCATCTCACAACTAACATTTTAGTTGTAATGCTTGCAAGGCTTATGTGATGTGCATTACCGAGAGGGCCCAGAGATACCTCTCCGACAATCGGAGTGACAAATCCTAATCTCGAAATATGCCAACCCAACATGTACCTTTGGAGACACCTGTAATGCTCCTTTATAATCACCCAGTTACGTTGTGACGTTTGGTAGCACCCAAAGTGTTCCTCCGGTAAACGGGAGTTGCATAATCTCATAGTCATAGGAACATGTATAAGTTATGAAGAAAGCAATAGCAACATACTAAACGATCGGGTGCTAAGCTAATGGAATGGGTCATGTCAATCAGATCATTCAACTAATGATGTGACCTCGTTAATAAAATAACAACTCTTTGTTCATGGTTAGGAAACATAACCATCTTTGATTAACGAGCTAGTCAAGTAGAGGCACACTAGTGACACTAAGTTTGTCTATGTATTCACACATGTATTATGTTTCCGGTTAATACAATTCTAGCATGAATAATAAACATTTATCATGATATAAGGAAATAAATAATAACTTTATTATTGCCTCTAGGCATATTTCCTTCAAACGACTTCATCTCCAAGTCTCCTGGTCCAAGAAAAATCGTCGCAAAGGTTTTATTCTGTTTGGACTCCGTTTGGTATTCCTTTTCTGCGGAACTCAAAAACAGGGAAAACAGGAACTGGCATTAGGCTCTAGGTTAATAGGCTAGTCCCAAAAATAATATAAAATATCATGTTAAAGCATATAAAACATCCAAAACATATAATATAATAGCATGGAACAATCAAAAATTATAGATACATTAGAGACTTATCAACAGAACATGATGACCTTCTAACATTCGATCCATGCAATATTTACGTAACTCTCGGCAACTGGAGCTGCACCCATCCTACCCTATTTGTCACTCGGGTGATGAATATATTCGTCATCTTACATGTACTCGTGCACATAAAGCTTGGAAGGCTCTTAGGCTATACAACATCATTGATCAAGCTTTGGCTATGGACCATTCGGGTTCAGTTTTTTTGGAAGAAATCCTTCAATGGCCGACAAGAAAGTTCCGGGTTCTTGGTTAGCTAGGCTTAAAGAAATGGTGGTTGTTGCATCTTGGCACATTTGGATTGAAGTAGTTGCATCTTGGTACATTTGGATTGAACACAGAGAAGCTAGGAAGGGTGTGCATGTTAAACCTCATTTTAGTTCAACCCTTGCTATCCAGGAACTTACAACCAATTATGCAAAGAAGAACCCTCAAGAGCAGGCAAATAAACTGGGCTGGGAGAAACCTCCTCCTGGTACATAAAATTTCAATACCGAAGCATCACATTTTGAGGATGGTTCATGATCAATTTTTTATGTCCTTCAGCATAGCTGTGGGGAGGTGATCTCTGGTATAAATGAACCTTTTGATCATGTTACGGATGTGCAACAGCTAAAGATATGGCTCTTTGTCGAGGACTCAGTTAGTATGTGATATTGGGTGCTCGAAGATCATGGTGGAATCTGACTTGTCTTGAGCGTATCATTGCTTGCACATGATATTATGATATTTGTTGGAAATATTATCAAGTTTCTGATTAGACTAATCCTCGAGTAAACAGTAAGCATGGTAAATATGGTATGCATCTCATAGCGATACCTAAGTATACTAGAACGTACAGAACATAGAATCTAACCATCTATGAGCAGCGCATATACGGCTAGCACAAGTACGAGTAAACGAGGGATGAACAGATCACACCCTACCACTAGTAGAAAAGGGGGCTTTGGTCCAGCCAGAAAAGAGCATTAATCACGGTTGCATTACGAACCGGGACTAATGTGAGCATTAGTCCCGGTTCAAGCGGCGAGGGCACCATACAGGCATTACTCCCGGTTCAAATGGGACCTTTAGTCCCGGTTCGTGGCACGAACCGGTACTAAAGGGTGCGATGCCCATTAGTACCGGTTCATGGCACGAACCGGTACTAATGGTGCAATTTTCAAATCCTACCCCCACCCCCCCCCGGTGCATCGCCTTTTCAGTTTTGTAAAAAGCAAAAGAAAATGATAGAAACTTAAAATTTTAAAATCCTTCGAGAGGTAGTTATGTTACTACATCTACTAGTTAGGAAAATTTAAAAACTTAAATTTGGACATGTTTTGCAAAAAATGTAGGGAAAATGTAAAACGGCTATAACTTTTGCATACGATGTCAGAAAAAAAATGTATAATATATCAAAATGTTCGGAACGAAAATCCGCATCCGATGGAGACGGCCTATGGCCCGTTTGCAAATTTTTAGAATCCTCAAATTCTAAAAGGAAAAAAAGTTATGCTCAAATTTCAGTTTTTTTGAATTTTTGTTAAATCTGGTCAAACTACTTATTCAAGAAGTATTAGTGTTACTAAATAATTATTCAAGAATATTAGTGTTACTAAATAATTATTCAAGAATATTAGTGTTACTAAATAATTATTTCAGTTTTTTTAAATTTTGGTCAAACTGTGGTCAAACTGTGGTCAAACTACTTATTCAAGAAATATTAGTGTTACTAAATAATTATTGATTTTTAGAACAATAGTTTCAAACTCAAACAGTGAAATGTGTGACTTCATACTCAAGCTAAATTCCTGAGGGTTAATAGGATTGCCATCTTACTATTGTCAGGAGTGAGAGGATGGGTGACCGTTCGGGAAGTTAGATGATTTGGAATGATGAGGGGTGATTAGATATTAAAGGTTAAATTGAGCAGTGATGAGGGGTGATTAGAGATTAGAGGTTAAAATAATTCAGAAATTTGAAATTCAAAAAAAATTTCAAAAAAATCATAAAATATCCTTTAGTACCGGTTGGTGTTACCAACCGGGAATAAAGGTGGACCTCCAGGCAATGGCCACGTGGAGGGCCTTTAGTCCCGGTTCCAGTTAGAACCGGGACTAAAGGGGGAGGCTTTAGTACCGACCCTTTAGTCCCGGTTCCAGAACCAGGACTAAAGGCCCTGATGAGCCGGGACTAAAGGCCCTGATGAGCCGGGACTAAAGGCCCTTTTTCTACTAGTGTACGGTTGGCCAGGCCAACACGGCGGCTACAGCAGCAGACTCGGCTTCGTCAGGTCCTTCTTCTTAGCGGCGGCGTCATCGGCCATGGTGTCGATGCAGGGAAAGTAGTGGAAGCATAGGTGGATGGAGCTGGGGACGAATCGGAAGCAGTCGCGTCGAGACGCTCCCCAAAAACCTTATTGCCATTCTCTCGGGCAGGATCTCGAACGACAGGGTTTCGGAGGCACCTGCTCTCCCGACCAGCCGTGCACGCGATCATCGGGATGGGGTCGCCGGAGACAGCACAGAGTGAGGAACAATAGATGACGGCTAGGTTACGTGAGAGGGAGTGAGTGAACCGAACTGTGTCACTCCACTAGCCAGAGCCTTCTTATATAGTCCGTCGGGTAGAAAGTCATGGGCCTGGCGGAGGCCCACAACCGAGTCGACGCACTCCCGGGAAGGGAATCGTCATTCCCGGATAAGGGTCGCACACCCGCGAACGGAGTTGACGAATCCCGGGCGGTCCACAGTCCAACGTCTCGGACAGTGGCCCACCTGGTAGCGACTCGTTAATCAATCCCTGATTAATTAATTCATTCATGAGCGGCAAAAATAAGCTTCAGCTCGGCTCATTCCCGTAACCCGTGGTGCGCGCGCTTCATGACGAGGCGAGGCGTGGCGAGGCGGGCGGCAGTAGAGGAGGAGCACGCGTGTACCACTCCTCTTCCCAAGCTCCCAATGGCAAGTGGTAGAGTAGCCTTATAAAGGGGTCTCAACTCTCCTCAACTAGCAAGGTGGGACTAAACTTCCCACCACCTGCCATACCGTACATGGGCCTCAGGATTAACCAGGAATCATTGTTCATATGGGCCTAAAGCCCATCTATAAATCAACAATCCCCCACCAGATCTCGAGGCACATAAGTTTGTCAACTATTCAAACAATGTTTGATATATCAGAAATTTCAGTTGATACTGTTAAGTTGAACTTCCACCTAGAGCAATAGGATTAGACTTCTTCAGAAATGAACAATGGACTATGCCTTGAATTGTCAGTTTGGCGTGCAGAAGCTTCGCCTATTGTCAGCTGATACGTGGCTGTCGAAGGCTAAACCCCATGGGTGGAGCTTATTAGTCATACTCCGTACCTTCTCATGAGCTTCCTAGAGATTACCCAATCTCATAGACTGTGACCAGCAGTCGGGCTCACATAGGTGTTTTCCTCCAAAGAATGCTCTGTAGGTTAGCATCTTGCTTACACAAGCTTTGGAACACACTAAGACAAAAGTCAGCCTGCCTTACAGAGTTGAGAGTATTACTGCATCTCCAACGGAGTGGGTTTATTCAGGATAATCTCCTCAGTTGACCGCTGGATTGTTTTCCTAGGTCCTAATTCACGGGATCTCCAATCACATAGGTTGGGTTACAACCATGGCAACTTATATGGGTCTCATACCCATCTCCCTTGATGCATTTTCTATCACAATCTGTGATAGCCCTTTCGTATAAGGGTCTGTCGGATTCTTAGTCGTCTGGATATAATCCAATGCTATCACTCCGGAGTTTCTTGATTTTCTGACATATTTTAATCTTCTTCTTATGTGCTTTGTGGATTTCATGTTGTCCTTTGAACTCTTAGCCTTGGCAATCACCGTTTGATTGTCATAGTTCATAAGGACAGCCGGCACTGGTTTATCAACCACCGAGAAATCCATTAAAAGCTCTCGAAGCCATTCTGCTTCGACGCATGATGTGTCTAATGTTGTGAGTTATGCTTCCATAGTCGATCTGGTTAAGATCGTCTGCTTGCAAGACTTCCAAGAAATAGCACCGCCACCAAGTGCGAAGATATGTCCACTTGTGGCTTTCATCTCATCAGCATCAAATATCCAATTCGAATCACTATACCCCTCAAGTACCGTCGGGTACCCAGAATGGTGAATTCCATAGTTTGCAGTACCTTGTAAATAATGCATCACTCGCTCAACAACATGCCAATGCACATCTCCCGGATTGAAAACAAACTGGCTCAATTTGCACACAACAAATGAGATGTCAGGACGAGTAGCACATGCTAGGTACATCAGTGAACCAACCACTTGAGAATATCTCAATTGATCTATAGCCGTGCCTTCGAACTTTCGAATCTGCACGCAAGCATCATATGGTGTTGCAGAAGGTTTGCAGTCCGAATATCCAAACCGGCTCAAAATCTTCTCAACATAGTGGGATTGCAAAAGTGTAATTCCACCCTCAGAATTTCTCAATAACTTGATGTTCAAGATAACATCAACCACGCCCAGGTCTTTCATCTCAAAGTTATGAGATAGAAAAGCCTTGACCTCCACAATGACTTTGAGGTGGGTCCCAAATATCAGTATGTCATCGACATACTGACACAATATAACTCCTTCGCCCCCACCATAGCGATAGTATACACATTTGTCAGCTTCATCCACAACAAAGCCAGCAGATGTCAGAGTAGTGTTGAACTTCTCATGTCATTGCTTAGGCGCTTGTTTCAAGCCATATAGAGATTTCACTAGCTTGCACACCTTTCTTTCCTGACCATTTACCACAAAGCCATCTGGCTGTTGCATGTAAATTTCCTCGTCTAGCTCCCCATTAACGAAAGCCGTCTTAACGTCCATCTGGTGAACGAGAAGACCATCTGAGGCAGCCAAAGCAAGTAACACTCGAATGGTTGTCAGTCTAGTCACAGGTGAATAAGTGTTGAAGAAATCCTCTTGGCCATAAGCCTAGCCTTGTACTTCTCAACAGTACCATCGGGACTAAGCTTCTTCTTGAACACCCACTTACATCCCAATGGTTGACAACCATAAGGACGATCAGTGATTTCCCATGTCCCGTTAGACAAGATGGAATCCATCTCGCTACGGACCGCATCCTTCCAGTAGTCAGCATCCGGAGATGCATAAGCTTCTGAAATGGAACTGGGAGTGTCATCATCCACGAGGTACATGAAGAAATCATCACCAAAATACTTTGCAGTCCTCTGTCTCTTGCTCCTAACAAGAGCTTCCTCGTCATCCTCCGTGGAAATCTCATCACTTTTATGTTTATAGTATTCCATTGGAATGGCAGGTTCAGGAGTCTCATCAGATTCCAGTCTAGAAGTGCTTTGCATATCTCTCATGGGGAAAATATTCTCAAAGAATGTAGCATCCCTAGACTCCATGATAGTACCGACCTTCAGGTCGTGTACATCAGATTTCACCACTAGAAATCTATAGCCAACGCTATGCTTGGCATAGCCAAGAAAAACGCAGTCCATGGTCTTTGGTCCCAACTTGCGCTTTTTGGTTATCGGCACATTGACTTTCCTCAAACATCCCCAAGTGCGCAAGTAAGAGAGTGTAGTTCTTTTCTTTTCCCATTGCTCATAGGGAGTAGTCTCATTATCCTTTGTGGGAACTTTATTTAGGACATGACATCTGTCAATACAGCCTCCCCCCCACCGTGCCTTGGATAAACCTGGTGTATCTAACATGGCATTAACCAAATCAATTAGAGTACGGTTTTTCCATTCGGCAACCCCGTTTGACTGGGGTGAGTAGGGAGGCGTCCTCTCATGAATAATATCATGTTCCACATAGAATAAATCAAACTCATTAGAAAAGTACTCTCCACCATGATCAGATCGAACTCGGTTTATTTTCTTCTCAAGTTGGTTCTCAACTTCGGCCTTATAGACTTTAAAGTAGTGTAGAGCCTCATCCTTAGTATTTAGCAAATACACATAGCAAAATCTAGTGGAATCATCAATCAGAGTCATGAAGTATTTCTTTCCACCTTTAGTCAACACACCATTCATCTCACAAAGATCTGAATATATGAGCTCTAATGGTGTCAGGTGTCTCTCCTTCGCAAGCTTGTGAGGCTTACCAGGTTGCTTAGCTTGCACACACGCATGGCACTTAGAGCCTTTGGCTAAAGTGAAACTCAGGATTAAGTCCATCCTAGCTAGACGCGTTATAGAACCGAAATTTATGTGACAAAGACGTGAATGCCAAACCTCAGATTAGTTCACATTAGAATGAATTCGGTTCATGATTTTATTACAGAAATCCTCCAGGGAAAGGCGGAACAACCGCCATAATCATATCCTTTTCCAACAAATAGTCCATACCGAGATACGACTACTTTGTTAGACTCAAATACTAACTTAAACCCTTCTTTACATAGAAGGGAGCCACTAACGAGATTCTTCCTGATGGCGGGGACATGCTGCACATTCTTCGGTTGCACGATTTTTCCCGAAGTAAACTTTAGATCTACCATGCCAACACCATGAACAGAAGCATGCGAGCCATTCCCCATCAGGACGGAACAATCTTGTGCGACCTGGTAAGAAGAAAACGAAAACACATCAGCACACAAATGAATATTGGCCCTAGTGTCAACCCACCAATCGGTGGACTGACAAACTGAAAGTATGGTAAATAGATTACCATACCCAGATGCTGCATCATTGTTTCTCAGAGTGACATTCACAGACTTGGAGTCTGGTGTTGGCTTCTTGTACTTGTTTGGGCACTTGTTTGCCCAATCTTCCTCTGAACCACAAGTAAAGCAGCCATCTATCCTTTTGTCTTTCTTCTTACCCTTCTTCTTAAAGGTAGTATTCTGCTGGACAGAGTTCTTTCCCTTGAACTTGTGGAAGTTCTTCTACACCACATTGGCGCTAGAAGAAGCCTCTGCCCCTTTCACATGTGAGTCATTTGCTCTTGAGTTCTGCTCAACACTGAGATGACCGATGACATCCTCGACAAAGAATTCACGTCTCAAGTGCTTGAGAGAAGTAGCAAAGTTCCTCCAACTAGGAGGGAGTTTTGCAATAATGCAACCCGCAACGAACTTGTCCAGTAACTCACACTTCAGGAGCTCCAGCTCCTTAGCAATGCACTCTATCTCATGAGCCTGGTCCAATACAGGACGGTTATCAACCATCGTGTAATCATGGAACTGCTCCATGGCATACAGCTCACTGCCAGCATCGGTTGCGCCGAATTTGACTTCGAGCGCATCCCACAAATTTTTGGCAACCCGCATATGTATATATGTGTCAACCAACTTGTCTCCAATCACACTCAGAACTGCTCCCACAAAGATTATGGTTGCCTCCCTAAACACCTTCTCCTGTTCAGGAGCAATCGTTTCTGTGGGGGGCACACCACCAACCCAGAACACGTTCATCGCTGTGAGCCACAAGGTGGTCCTAGTCTGCCAACGCTTAAAATGCGTCCAGTAAACTTTTCCGGTTTTAGAGTAGGAACAAAGCCTTGAATCAAAAGGTGCCTAAAATAAGGTTTTGGTTGTTGGAAATATTAACACTTTTCCGGTTAGACTAATCTATGAGTAAACAATAAGCATGGTAAATACGGTATGCATCTCATAGCGGTACCTAAGTATACTAGCACGTACAGAACATAGAATCGAACCATCTATGAGCAGCACATATACAGCTAGCACAAGTACGAGTAAACGAGGGATGAACATATCATACCCTCCAGTTGGCCAGGCCAACGCGGCGGCTGCAGCAGCAGCCTCGGCTTCGTCTGTGGCCTTCTTCTTAGCGGCGGCATCATCGGCCATGGTGTCGATGCAGGAGAAGTAGTGGAAGTAAAGGTGTACGGAGCTAGGGACGAATCGGGAGCAGTCGCGTCGAGACGCTCCCCAAAAACCTTATTGTCATTCTCCCAGGCAGGATCTCAAACGACAGGATTCCATAGGCACCTACTCTCCCGACCAGCCGTGCA
This sequence comes from Triticum urartu, assembly GCF_003073215.2. Taxonomy (NCBI): domain Eukaryota; kingdom Viridiplantae; phylum Streptophyta; class Magnoliopsida; order Poales; family Poaceae; genus Triticum; species Triticum urartu. Next base: position 423,379,972 of record NC_053028.1, read on the forward strand.
CGCGGTCGTCGGGATGGGGTCACCGGAGACAGCACAGAGTGAGGAATAGTAGATGACGGCTAGGTTACGTCAGCGGGAGTGAGTGAACTAAACCGTGTCACTCCACTGGCCAGAGCCTTCTTATATAGTCGTCGGGTAGAAAGTCATGGGCCTGGCAAAGGCCCACGACCGAGTCGACGCACTCCCGAGAAGGGAGTCGTCGTTCCGGGATAAGGGTCGCACACCTGCGAACGGAGTCGACGAATCCCGGGAACGCAAGTCAGCCGACAGTCCAACGTCTTGGACAGTGGCTCACCTGGTAGCGACTCGTTAATCGATCCCTAATGAATTAATTCATTCTTGAGCGGCAAAAATAAGTTTCGGCTCATTCCAGCAACCCACGGCGCGCGCGCGTCGTGACAAGGCGAGGCGGGCGGCGGAGCGCGTGTGTACCACTCCTCTTCCCAAGCTCCCAATGGCAAGTGGTAGAGCAGCCCTTATAAAGGGGTCTCAACTCTCCTCAACTAGCAAGGTAGGACTAAACTTCCCACCACATGTCATACCATACATGGGCCTCAAGATTAACCAGGAATCATTGTTCATATGGGCCTAATGCGCATCAATGATTCAACAATATTTTGGCTCCATATTCTACAATACTGGGGGCGGATTGATTTCAGTATGCTAATGAAATGTCATCGATTTACTTTAGGCATTGACCCAGGGAAGCAAATAACTTGGCACACTTGTTAGTTAGACATGCTTAGAGCAACTTCAATGGGGCGACCCAAACGGACGGCGCATTTGTCCGCTTTTTGTCCGTTTGGGTCGGCCGCCCGCCCGCCGTCCGCCCAGTTTTGCATTTGGGTCGACAATGCGCCCCACGCGCCGACCCATTTCATGTTCGCATTCAACTTTTAAATAAAAAAGGCCCGCAGCCGATCATGCCAGCGGCCATGTCTCATGTCGGCACCATGCCAGCGCCAGCTTCAGAAAACACCACAGTTCATGCTAGCGCACTCGTCAGCCGGCCGGCACACATGTCAGCACACAAAAAATGGTGGGACTTGAGTTCGATCACGCTATCGCGGCTCCCGTGGTCATGCCAGCACACCTGCCAGCATACAAAAAAGATGGCCCCTCGACGCCATAGATCACTCGTCGAACTTGAGCATGTCGGCCTGCATCTTCTCGAACCACGGCTCTTCCTTGGCGACAAGGCGTTGAGATCCACCTTCATGATCTCCACCCAGGTCATCATGCTTGCAAGAGCCACTTCTTTCGCCTTTGTCTTGGAGGCGTTGGCGGCCTCGATCTCTAGCGTCTTGGCTTGCTTCTCCGCCTCGAGCTCGAACATCTTGGCTTGCTTCTCAGCGTCAAGATCAAGCCTCCTCCTTTGGATCTCCATGAAAGCATCCATTTGCTCCGCCTTGAAACACCGGCGCTCCTCCTCTCTTGAGTCCTTCTTATTCATCATGTCGTCCACGCTTGCGATCAAGGCGTTGGTGGCCGCATCTCGCTTGTCCTCCTTCTTGGAGTTGGTCTTCCTCCGCGGCCGTGCCGGCTCACCCTCCCCAACATCCTCCACGGCGCCCTTCCCCCCACGTGCCTTGAGCGCGGCATATTGTGCCTTGAACTTCTGTTCGTCCTTGATGACCCGATAGCAATGGGAGAGGTTGAAGCACTTGCCATTGTGTTGAACCTTGAATGCCTCCAAAGCTTGAAATGCCTACAAAATGTTTCCATGCAAGCATATGAGCAAGTGATCTTGATGGCACAAAAGAGGGCGGCTTGCTAGCATACCATGTCTTGCACGCCGACGCCGCTCACGGGGCGGGCCTTGACGCTCTCAAGGGTGGCGCAAAACTTGTTGCTCTTTTATTGGATCACCTTCCACCGCTTGGAAATGGAGACCCACTCGTGCGTGCTCACAAATTGGTAAGGTGGAAACTTCTTGCGCTCATGAAACTCGCGGTGCACACGAGTCCAAAAGGTCGAATGCTTTTGCTCGGCGCCCTTCTTTGGGTCTTGTCCAATGTCTCGACAACACTCGCAAAGAAACTTGTCCTCGGCAGCTGTGTACGCCTTCGTGCGCTTGCTCTTGCGCTTCGGCTTAGGACCGGTGGTTTGGTTGGCGAGCTCGTCCTCGAACAAAGGCTCCACTTTGATGTCGCACTCGTCCTCTTCCTCTAGCCCATAGTCCTCCGAGAACTCGTGGTCGAGGGGGAAGCCGTCCAGGTCGATGCCGACCTAATCACGCATGAAGGCCGCCTGATCGGGATCATAGCCAGCGGCCGGCGTGAACGCCCCGCGGCCGTCCTGGCTTTGCGTCTCCTCAAGATCATAGCCAGCGCCCGGCGCACCACCCTCGAAGATGAGGTGTTGCATGTAGTCCTCGTCGATGGCGGATGACATTTCCTCGAACAAGTTACGGGCGTCCGGGAGACCGCCGGTCGGCGTCTGTCGCGCGCGTTTCCTCGTGCCGCCGAACGACGAGCCACCACCGGGGTGGCGTTGAGGTCGATGGGCGCGGGCGTGGAAGGCGCGACCACGCTCACGTCGGGTGAGCACTCCCCGGAGAGGCGGGAGGTCTGCGAGTAGATGTGGAAGCCGGGGACCGGGTTGCAAACCGATGTGCGGGGTGAGTCGGGCATCACCATCCGAGGAAACGCCGACGAGCCGGTGCTGGCCGCAGCGGCGACGGCTTGGACGAGGCTATGCTGGCTAGGGTTTACCCCAAGCATGTAGAGTGCCTCCCTCGTTGCCGCGGCGACGCGGGCATTGGTGAACTCCTGCTGCGCGGCGGCGACGGCTGCGGCCTGCGCAGCGCCCTGGCGTCCACGGCGTGCGCTCGGCCCTTCCTCTTGGCCGACTCCCTTGCCCGTTGTTCGGGCGTCGGCACCTTCTTCGACTTGGTCGCCGTGGCGGTCTTGCGCGGGGCACGAGGCTTGCCTTTCCCGGAGGGGGCGACGGCGCCGGACGAGACGAGGGAGGCGAGGCCGGCGGCGGCGGCGTCGAGGTCGATGGTGTCCTCCATGGCTGGTTGGGGGGGCGGGGGCGCGCGCGGGCGGGGGGCGTTTTTGGGGAAAATGGGGGAAAATGGTGATGGCTGCCACCGACAGACGGGACCGGGGAGAGGAGTAGGCGCGCGCGTCCGTCTCGTGTCCGCGCCGACGCAAATCCGGCTCAAAATTAGGCCTGGAATGAGTCTCCCGCGGATGAAAAACGAACGCGCGTCCGTTTGGGTCGACACGTTGGGCCGCCACTTTTGTCCGCGCCGACCCAAACGGACGCGAGCGGACGAAATAGGTCGCTCCATTGGAGTTGCTCTTATGACTCAAAAGTTTTATACGGTCCTCCTAGCTTACTATTATCGCATGATCTAAATGATGTAACATTGTCACCTATATATGCAATAAAGTGCCAAGAGAAAAAAAATGTGTATTGATCGGGCGGGGGTTTGAGAAATAGGGCCACCGTCACGTGGACCGACACATGAGGGGTCGTGGAGGATGAATTGGATTCTCTTGTGGTGTAATACGGATCATGGCATTGGCAGCACATACGGCTTGTCAATTGTGACCACCCTCCAACCAATCCGCCAGCCAGCAACAAATTTTCGCAAATTTTTTAGAAGAAAAGAAGATCCTAAAGCAAAACGCGAGTGGAACCGTGCGTGGAAGATGTATCAAACGTTGGATGCAGAGGATCCGGGTCCGGGTCCGGGCACGGCAAGGGTGTGGGGCGTGAGGCGCTGCAGCTGCAGCATCCGCGCGTAGCATCCGTCGGGGTGATGGTTGAGCAGGTGCGAGTGCGACCCTTGCTCCACCACCTTGCCGTCGTCGATGACCGCGATGGTGTGCGCGTTCCGCACCGTGGCCAGGCGGTGCGCCACCACGATGGTCGTTCGCCCTGACCCTGGCCTGGCCCGGTCCAGCGCCTCCTGCACGCACCGCTCCGACTCGGCGTCCAGCGCACTCGTCGCCTCGTCCAGCAGCATGATGGCCGCCTGCTTCACCAGCGCTCGCGCGATGGCGATCCGCTGGCGCTGCCCTCCCGACAGCTGCACCCCGCGCTCCCCGACGCACGTCTTGTACCCTTCCGGCAGCGCCGACACGAACTTGTGCGCGTTGGCCTGCGTTGCCGCCTCCACCACCTCCGCCTCGGTCGCGCCCTCGCGCCCGTAGGCGATGTTGTCGTGGATGGTGCCGGCGAAAAGAAACGGCTCCTGCGGCACCATGGCCACCACTCGCCGCAGCGCCTTGAGGTTGTACTTGCGGATGTCCTTGCCGTCCAGGAGCACGCGCCCGGAGCTGGCCTCGTAGAAGCGCTGGATGAGCGCCAGCACGGAGCTCTTGCCGCACCCGCTGGGCCCCACCAGCGCCAGCGTCCGGCCTGCGCGGGCGCGGAGGCTCAGGTCCCGGAACACCTGAACGTCCGGCCGCGACGGGTACGAGAAGTCGACGTGCTTCAACTCCACGTCGCCCCTGGGACGCTCGGGGACGGCTGCGGCGTCCACGTCGTCGGGCTCGATCTCCGTCTTGCGGTCGATGGTCTCGAACACCGACTGCATGGCCCGCCCGCCCTTGATGAAGTCCGGCGCCAGCGTCAGCGTCTCGGCGGCACCGTTGGCGGAGACCATGAGCACCATGAAGACGCGGATGGTCTTGGAGAAGTCGGAGATGCCGTGCTTCACCAGCCACGCAGCGTACCACAGGCCCAGCGCGTAGGACGCGTACAGCAGGAACTGCGCCACACCGTAGCCGATGCCCGCGATCTGGCCCTTCCAGAAGCAGCGACGGAGCGGCCTCTGCAGGTTGGCCTCGAAGAGCCTCGTGATCTTGTCCTCCGAGTTGAACGCCGCCACGGTGCGCACGTTGGCCACCGCCTCCCCCGCAATCTGCGTCGCCTTGGCGTGCGCGCCTTCCAGGTCACCCGAGAAACCCTTCATGAACATCTTCTGCAGGACGGTGGCGCCGACGACGAGTGGGAAGACGGCGAGGAGCACGAGCGCGAGGCGCCACTGCAGGACGAACCCGGCCGTGCATGCGACGAGCATAAGCGCCGAGTTCTGCACGATGATGGAGATGCGGTCCCCGATGGCGGAGCGCACGTTCTGGGCGTCCAGCGCCAGCCTGGCAGCGATGTGCGCGCTGGCATTGGCCTCCATGTCGAACCAGGCCATCTCGTTGCGGAGCACCGCCGTGAGCATCTTCTCGCGCACGCGCTTGGTGAGGTTCTCGCCCACCGTGTCCCAGAAGAGGTGCTGCACGGTGTTGAAGAGCAGCGCGGCAGAGGACATGCCGATGAGGAGGTAGCAGTACTTGGCGATCTCCCGGTCCATGTGCCTCGGGTCCGGCGTGTAGTAGATGCTGAGCACCGCGCTGAGGATGTAAGCGAAGATGGCGCTGAAGGAGCCGCACACCATGGACCCCACGGAGCCGGCGAGCGCGTAGCCCCACTCGGGCGAGTTCATCTTGGCCAGCCGCCAGAAGGAGCTGGCCTGCGCACGGAACGCGAGCTTCTCCATTCCCATGCCCATGCCCATGCCCATCCGGTGGGCGGCCGGGTCATGTATGACGGACAGGCTGAAGTCGGCGGTGGAGAAGTCGGAGAGGCGGCGGGAGTAGGGCGAGCGGCCGTAGGAGGAGTTGCGCATCATGATGGGTGAGCTGACGGAGTTGCGGGCGCTGGAGGGCCTTGCGCTGCTCCTCCTGGCGCTGACGATGGCCGCCTCGTGCGCCTGCTCCTGCATGCGGATGAGCTTGGCGTACGCGCCGCTGTCCCCTCTGGCCATGAGGTCGTCGTGCGCGCCCATCTCGGACACGGCGCCAGCCTGCAGGACGGCAACGAGGTCGGCCTTGCGGATGGTTGAGAGCCTGTGCGCGATGACAAGGGTGGTGCGGCCGATCATGAAGCGGTCCAGCGCCTCCTGCACGAGCTTCTCGGACTCGGAGTCCAGCGCGCTGGTGGCCTCGTCCAGGAGGAGGATGGCCGGGTTCTTGAGCATCGCACGGGCGATGGCGATCCGCTGCTTCTGGCCGCCGGAGAGCTGCAGGCCGCGCTCCCCCACCTGTATCACCATGTTCAAACATATTGACTTGTCAGTACTACTCTAGGGTCGTGTCGTATGTATGCATGTGCGCTTGTTTATGTGGGAATTTTGACTGGAGGCCAGCTTAATTTTGTAGAATGTGACAGAATTGAATTGTTTATGGTGGAATTTTGACTGGGAGTAGAGCCAGGGCATGGTGCCATCCATGTGATGGGATCGGTGTCGATGTCGATGGAGTACTAGGGAAGGGAGCTTGGATCAGTAGACCATGTGCTTGCTTCGATCAATTATTGTACAAGTGCATTGTCTAGTCAATGCAACCAAAAAACCGATCTAATGAAAGAGATTAGACTGGATCTCGAACTCAAGACCTTTTGGCTCCGATACCATATAAAAGTGCGTGCTCTAGCCAATGCAATCAAAAGACCAATCTAATAAAAGAAACTAGCCAGCCCATTATATGTCAACAATTATCAATGGCAGCTTTTGGTCAAGTAAGTGCTGTGCCACTGCCACTGCTGAAAAAATAATAAAAGGAACGTACTACTGGACAAAGCATGCTTGAATCTTGTGAGATCAACTCGACATTCCTGACAAAACGCCGACCTGAAATTAGTTTACTGCTGGAGGCCTCTTAAGCTAGCCATAGTAGGGTAACTTAGATAGTAACTTAACATATCCTAAGATAATTTTGCTTATGTGACAAGTATTTAATGAGAAAAGAGGTGCTTGTGGTAAAATGAGTCTATGAGCTACTAAATGAAACCATCTATGACACTACTATTTAATTACTTTGCATTATGAAGATAGTAACTTAGACTAGTGTCATATGCATGATACTGGTATAAGTTACTCCCTACTATGACCAGCCTTACTGCTAGGCTGGAGCGGAATAAAGAGGCAGCAAAAGAGTGGTGTGAAATCATGGTCCATTCTCGGCTCAGCTGCTTGTGGTGAGAAAGGGACTTTTCGAAAATGGAGGAGGCAGGCAGGCAGGTACGTACTAACTGTTACCAACTCCTAACAGCATTTATTTAAAGCAACATGCTCCTATAACAAACAAACAATTGCTTCTTCTTCTTCTTCGTGGTGAAATAGTATTGCACTAGTAACAATGGGCCCTGTGACTGTGATGGAGCCCAGTAGAGAAGGTGTCATCATGTGATGTTGTTGCCTAACAAACAAACAAATGGAGCACCAAGCATCCGATCTGAGCCGGGGGTATCTAGCTAGCTACTCTCCTCTATCTACTCCACGGCAAAGGGGCCAATGATGGGTGTGATGAGGAAAAAAGGATGGTGGAAAGGGCAGAGCTATCTACTATGCCAGCCTAATGGCGCACGGATCGGGCGGATAAAAAGGAAGAAGCTAGCACGCGCGGCGCTGGCGCGGGATGAATCTAATATGATATGATTGCCGGAGTGACCAACGGACGGACGGACCTGCGTGTCGTAGCCGTCGGGGAGCTTGATGATGAAGGAGTGGGCGTTGGCGACCCTGGCGGCCTCCTCCATCTCCACCTGGCTCGCCTCCTCCCTCCCAAGCAGCAGGTTCTCCCTGATGCTCGTCGCGAACAGCGCCGGCTCCTGGCTCACCAGGCCGATCTGCGACCGCAGCCACCGCAGCTTCAGATCCTTGAGCTCGACACCGTCAAGCATGATTTGCCCTGCTCGCATTTTAACAAGCGCCTACTATCTCACTCCTTCCAAATGTAATGTAAATTAATAATCGAGTAAGAAAGAAAACTTGAGAGTCAGTCAGACCTGAACTCGGGTCGTAGAACCTCTCGATCAGGGACACCACCGTACTCTTCCCGGAGCCAGAGCTGCCAACCAGAGCGATCGTCTTCCCGGCCGGTACGCTTAGAGAGAAGCGGCGCAGAATCGGCGTGTCCGGCCGGGACGGGTACGCGAACTCCACGTTCCTCAGCTCCAGACGCCCGGTCACCGACTCCAGCTCTACGCCTTCCTTGGTGATGCCTGGCGTGTGGTCGATGATACGGAAGATCTTCGCGGCCGCAACCCTCGCCTTGGCAAACGCCGCCATGCTCGGCGCCGACTGCCCAAGACCGCTGCTCGCACAACACAAGAATCCATCAATGCATCTTCCCTTTCAGCGGCGGCAAGGTGTCCTCTCCTCTCCTTATAAATAAAAAAATAAAGAGGAGAGGAGAGGAGTAATAAGACGGAAGACTTACAGTCCGCCGATCATGACGGAGAACATGGTGGCGATGGCCAGCCCGCCGTTGGTGTGGTGACCGCGAACGAGGTGCCCGCCGTACCAGAGGAGCAGAGCGTAGCAGCAGAAGACGGTGAAGTAGGTGCCGCCCAGCCCGAGGCCCTTGGCAAAGCCGTTCCGGTAGCCGATGCTCTGCGCCACGGCTAGCGCCGCCGAGTAGGCCTGCGCCACCCGCTCCTCACCCACGAACGACTGCACGACTCGTATCTGCGACAGGGCCTGCTCCGCGATGTTGCTGGCGCTGGACAGCGCGTCCTGGCTCTTGGAGGAGAGCTTGCCCATGGTGGCGGCAGTGAGGCCGCCGATGACGGCGATGAGCGGCACGACGGCGAGCGTGACGAGCGCGAGCTGCCACGCTGCGGTGAAGCCGACGACGAAGCCGGCGACGAAGGTGGCCATGTAGTGGATGAGGTTGCCGAGCTTCTCGCTGATGGCGTCCTGGACCATGACAGCGTCGGCGTTGATGGCATAGATGACGTCGGAGGTGCGCACGTCGGTGTCGAAGAAGGAGACGTCCTGCTTGAGCGCCGCCTGGAGGTACCGGATCCGCATCCGAGTGGACTGCCGCTCGCCGGTCCACATCCAGCAGGAAATCTCGGCCCAGGACGACGCCCAGATGGCGGCGCCCACGACGAGGAAGTAGAAGGCGTACTTCACGACGAGGCGGACCATGGTGTCCGGGTCGTCGGCGTGGGAGCCGAAGGAGTCGACGAGGTCGGCGAAGAAGCGGAGGAAGACGGGGAGGGAGCAGCCGTGGACGAGGGCGCCGAGCGTGCCCACGGCCATGAGGACGCGATCTAGGCCGTCGGCGAAGCGGAACAAGTCGCGCAGGGCGGCCGCCGGCGCCGGAGGGGGCGGCTTCTCGTCGGCAGGCGGCTTGGCATTGGGCGGAAGCTGCTCCGTCTCCAGTGGCGCGGGGGGAGGAGGGGGGGAACCAGACGCATTGTTGGTGGTAGCTGCTGCCACGGCCGGTGCTGGCGTGGATTGCTCTGCTGCTTCTGGCTCTGGGTGCGGTGGGTGGAACAAGTGTGGGGGCTGGGAGGTGGAGGGGAGGTGGAAGGCCTCGAGCTCCGGGCGGGCCCACTCGTCGGCGGCGTCGGCGCCGTGGACGACGACGCGAGCCTTGATCTCTTCAGGGTCGCTAGACATCGGGACGGCAAGGCACGGAGGGGGAGCCGGAGAACTCCTCCCTCCCTATCCCTCTGCTCTCCTCTGCTCTCCTCTCCTCTGTTTCGCGCCTCCGTCTCGTCTTGTCAAGTGCGTGTGTGTGTGTGGGTGGGGGGGGGGGGGGGGGGGGGGGGGGACTGGCAGAGGCTGCTGCTTCTCCATCCCCTTCCTGCTTATAAGATGGGTAGGGATCTACAATGGGGACAAGGGCCCATTTGGCATGAATTATTCCCCTCTCTACGTCTCACCCCACCCCCAATCCTATTTATATACTCCACATTTTCTTTAACACGGTACAAAATGCACATACTCACAAAGACATACATACACTCACATTCCTATCCATAATGTTTCTTTAGCAAAAGAATCAAATCCCATCTCTGTAGTAATTTGTTTACGTCCATAATCGTGAGTCAGTGGAAACTGCATGTTGAGCGCACTTTCCTTTTTCCCACGACTTTCTCAATGAAGATGCTCGCGGCACACTTCCCCGTACAGTGCACTGGTTATTCTTTCCTGAGTTCCTACCAGTACCGGTGTGGTGCCCTCAAATGACTTCTCGAGAGGCGTGCAGTGCACGTTAGAGCAACTTCAATGCGTCCACCAAGGAAGAGTGGGGAGATTTGCGGAATATGATGGATTATTGAGGCTCGAAGCCGACTATATATTGAGTACAAGACTTGAGGGCAAGACACCTTCTAGAGATAGGATGGAAATAACTCTATCTAACATCCCCGCAGTCGTAGCGGTAGCGTGGCGAACAACATGACCGTCGCGGACGGTCAGACTGGAGAGAATAGCAGCCGGCGGGCTGACACCCCCCCGCAGTCGTAGCGGGAGCGTCGCAGACGGTGTCGCGTTGCGGACGCGTTGACTGTAGAGGAAGCCGACGAGTTGCTCAAGCGGATGATAACCCTTTGTGCCGATGTTGAGGTAGCCGAGAGCGTAGGGTGGTGGAGCCGTGGTCGAGGTAGCCGTGCAGAACGCCACGGTCGATGTCGAGCCGGGTAGCCGGTGTCGAGGGAGTCGCCATGGTGTCGCGACCACAAGGAGGCGCCGAGTTAGTCATAGGCACAGTGCTGTCGAGGGAGTAGTGCGCCAGAAGGAGGATGGTGTTGACGAGGCGTCACACCGGGTGTGCCAAACCAGGGGACACGTCGTAGACGGAGGCATGCATCGGTGTTGCCAGCACCGCGCATGCGTAGACAGGCGAAGACGAAGTTGACGAAGCGCCGACCAGGCTTGCCAAGCCCGGGGACACGTCGTGGATGAAGGCACGCACCGGTGTTGCCAGCATCGGGCATGCGGAGACGGGGACCTGCACGAGTTGTACGCCATGTCGGAGAAGTTGGAGAGGCCAGCAAAGAAGAATTCGACTACGATTGCGGCGTTCCATTGGCGCGGAGCCAATGACCAACGGTGGTCGGACTAGACGAAGTGGTCGGGGTAGACGAAGTGGTCGGGTAGATGATGGCGACGCTGGCGATGGGCTGGTGCTTGGACGAAGACCAAGGGGTGGACGGACGGACGGCGGCGGCTATAGAGGTAGCGACGGTAGCGGCCGAAGAAGAGCGGCGACGGCGGCCTGACAGTGGCGGCAGCGGCTAGGTTAGTAGAGCGGCGGTGGTGCTCGAAGTAGGCGAGAAACCCGACAGTGTGACGAAGATCGGTACGGACGATGGCGTTCCTGCGCCAAGGAAGGAGGCGCGACGCATACCACGAGAGGTCGACGCGCGGGGACGGCGATGGACCGCGGGCCGCGGCGCTACGGTCCGAAGGGGCGATGCAGCGGCGACAGCAGGCGGGACGGGGCAACGGCGGGAAGACCTCGGGACGGCAGTGGGGACCGCGGGCCGCGGCGCTACAGCCCGAAGGGGCGGCGGAGCGCGGGTCGGTGCAACCGCGGGGACTTCCTTAGGGTGGCAGCGGGGACCACGTATCGCGACACTACGGCCCGAGGGGCAACGCAGCGGCGACGGGCGAGTCGATGCAGTCGCGAGGAGAACCACGGGGCGGCGGCGCTGCGGCCCAACGGGGTGACGCGGCGGCAGTCCGTTGCTCGATCGGTAGAGGGGCGCGCTGAACACGGGGACGATCTTCACCGGACCTGCGAAGGCGCGCGCAACCGACGCGCCAGGTCCGTCACGTGGCGTAGATGAGAAGGATCGCGGCGATGAGCGGGTGATCAAGTCGATCGCGCGCGAGGTCAAGGACACCGTAGAGGCGGGGTGGCGGCGGATTCCAAGATGAGGCCGGCGATGACGGACGGCGCGAGGCGACATGCGGACGAGTGCGTCAGTGCAGGCACTCGGGTAGCGAGGCCTGAGCGACCAACGTAGCAGCGGCACCCGAGCTGAGGCAGCCGACGAGCCTGACACAGCTGGGGACGAGGCTGGCGAGGTAGACTGCAGGGCCGCCATGCAGACACGGCGGAGGCGGATGGTATGGATCGATGGGCGGGTCAGCGCGCGAACAACGTCTATGATGGGCCGCCGCATGGCGCGAGGCCGCGGGTCGGGGCAAAGTAGGAGTCCGGTCGAAGCATGGCGGAGACGGCCGGTGCAAGGCAACGGGCGGGCCGATGCGCGGACGGCGGCAGACCCCTGACGGGCCGCCTCGGCGCGCATGACCGCCGGGTCAGAGGAGAGGCCAGCTGGTCGCGCGGGGGTCGAAGTAGAGACGCGCAGGGGTCGACAGCGGCGGCAGGCGACACAAACCGATCAAGCATAGATCGGAAAACAAAAAGAAAAATGCCGATCAAGATGGCCGGCGGGAGAGAGAAAAAACCGAAGTAAGGGCTCGAGAAAAAGACTCTTTAGAGCACCCGGTCAACACGACCGGCGGACGAACTCTAGGTACGGGCGGCGCGGCCTCCGGCGGCGATCATGAAGGCCGACCACCCCTGGGGCGGCGCGGAGTGGATGCGTCGGGCGACGGATAGGGTTTGGATCGATTAGACTGATACCGTGTTAGAAGGAATAGGGAGGAGATTGGCGGAATATGATGGATTATTGAGCCTCGAGGGCGAGTATATATTGAGTACAAGGTTTGAAAGGCAAAACACCTCCTAGAGTGTAACATCCTTGATGCGGCTATATCTCCTACGTGTTGAAGCACAACTTAGAGGCATAACCGCATTGAAAGCAATGTCGCAAGTGAGGTAATCTTCACACAACCCATGTAATACATAAGGGAAAGAGATACATAGTTGGCTTACAATCGCCACTTCACACAATTACATGAATAAAACATTACATCCATCCAAATACACTCAAGGTCCGACTACGGAACCAAAATAAAAGAAGACTACCCCAAATGCTACACAGATCCCCGATCGTCCCGACTGGACTCCACTACTGATCAACTGGAAACGGAACAACATAGCGAACACAATCTTCATCGAGCTCCTCCTTGAGCTTGGTTGCGTCACCTGCACGGTTCAACGACACCTGCAAGCTGGTTTTGGAAGTATTTGTGACTCACGAGGACTCAGCAATCTCGCACCCTCGCGATCAAGACTATTTAAACTTATAGGTAGGGTAAAAGGTATGAGGTGGAGCTGCAGCAAGCGACTAGCATTTATGGTGGCTAACATACGCAAATGAGAGTGAAAAGAGAAGGCAAAGCACGGTCGAGAAACTATGATCAAGAAGTGATCCTAGAACAACCTACGTCAAGCATAACTCCAACACCGTGTTCACTTCCCGAACTCCGCCGAGAAGAGACCATCACGGTTACACACGCGGTTGGTACATTTTAATTCAGATAAACTTCAGGTTTTCTACAACCGGACATTAACAAATTCCCATCTGCCCATAACCGCGGGCACAGCTTTCGAAACTTCAAATTCCTGCAGGGGTGTCCCAACTTAGCCCATCACAAGCTCTCACGGTCAACGAAGGATATTCCTTCTCCCAAGACAATACGATCAGACTCGGCATCCCGGTTACAAGACATCCTCGACAATGGTAAAACAAGTCCAGCAAGACCGCCCGATGCGCCGACATCCTGATGGGAGCTGCACATATCTCGTTCTCAGGGCAACACCGGATGAACACTACGTACAGCTAAAACCAGTCCTCAAGTTTCCCCAAGGTGGCGCCGCAAGTGGCTCTGCTTCGGACCAACACTTAGACAAGCACTGGCCCGGGGGGTTAAAATAAAGATGACCCTTGGGCTGGCCTAAGCCAAGGAAAAAGAGAGTAGGTGGCGAATGGTAAAACCAATGTTGAGCCTTGCTGGAGGAGTTTTATTCAAGGCGAACTGTCAAGGGGTTCCCATTATAACCCAACCGTGTAAGGAACGCATAATCCGGGAACATAACACCGATATGACGGAAACTAGGGCGGCAAGAGTGGAACAAAACATCAGGCATAAGGCCGAGCCTTCCACCCTTTACCAAGTATATAGATGCATTAATTAAATAAGAGATATTATGATATCCCAACAAATATCCATGTTCCAAACATGGAACAAGCTTCAATCTTCACCTGCAACTAACAACGCTATAAGAGGGGCTCAGCAAAGCCGTAACATAGCCAAACAACGGTCTGCTAGGATAAGGTGGGTTAGAGGCTTGGCTCAACAATATGGGAGGCATGATAAGCAAGTGGTAGGTATCACAGCATAGGCATAGCAAAAGAGCGAGCAACTAGCAAGCAAAGATAGAAGTGATTTCGAGGGTATGGTCATCTTGCCTGAAATCCCGCAAGGAAGAAGAACGAGTCCATGAAGAAGACAAACGGATGTAGTCGAACGGTTCCTCACAAACGCGACGTTATTGGAACCAACCCGAAGAAAGCAACACCGGAAAGAAGCACACAACATAGTTAACAACCAACACATTAACATGGCATGATATGCGGGATGCGGTATGTGATGCATATGCATGATTTGGAAAGGAATGATTGAACCTGGTCTCAACTTGGAAAATGAAGAGTGCCACTGGAAAGAGGAGTCGATTTCGGTTGAAATCGATATAAAGATCACCGGAATCGGATGCACGGTTTGGAAATGGCAAGCAAAACAAATATGACACCGATCTGCGATAATCATCACAAGACCATCCAAATGCATCAAGAACTACATGCTACAACACTCAAACATGGCAAAAAAATACATGGCATGAATCCACTCATGATGCTTGACAAAATATGAACACTGAGCTATGGCTAATTCACTCATTAACAGGTTCAAACAAGCATGGAAAAAGAGCAAATGATAACAGATTTCAGACTTAGTGAAATAACAACAAGACAGGAATTTATCATCAGGAAGCAATGTTTAGAGCAATGAAACAACATTCTACAGGAACATATCATGGCAAAGCAAGGCATGGCATGAAGCTACTCAAAGCACATAACAAAAGTCCCTTAGTGACCATGAGCCAAAAGGGATCAGAAAATATAATTGCAAGCATGTGAACATAGCAAAAACATAAACAGATTCAGACTTAGTGAAAAACTGGAGCATGGCAAAACAATTAACAAGTAGGCATGTTTACGAGCTCGATGCACTCACTACGAGGCATTGCATGAAAACTAAGCATACACCCATCAAATAGACATGACATAGAAGCTAGACATGGCAAGAACAACAACATAGCATGCACGGACCAACAACAACAAGCTTGGCAAAATTGCTAAACATGTTAACAATCTGTCAGGAACATTTTATATCAAAAGTAGAGCTCGATTGATTCAAGTTAGGGTGCTCCATAATTGCAAACAAAGACATGGATGGATAGAGCACCACAATATTAACAAAACATCCTTACTGATCATCCTCAAAAGAGGCACGAATAACTAGGAAACAACAAGAACATATGGCATAACAACAAAATCAGGATAAGGACTTGGTGAAATTCTAAGTCCCTGAAATCAGCATCATTGAGTAAGCTACTTTGCATGCTTGTGTTAGTCACCATAAAGATCACAAAAATACATGGCATACACCCGTGTAAATATGGCATGACATATAACGAAACACATGTAGAGCTCAGGGTCATAGCATGCACACATTAATCATGGCAAAAATGACAAAAGGCCATTTGCTGAAACAGATCTGACATAATCATCACATAGCCCTCTTCCAACAGCATTTCGGGCATCAAGATGAGCTTAAATGAAAATGATGCAATGAGATGAAATGATGTACTCGTCGAGGCGAACATTTTGATATGCTACACGCACGAATCGGAGCAACGAGTGCAAAGTTATGGCATGATGAAGTATGCAAAAAGTTAGGGTTTCGGGGAGAAAAGTCAACTGAGGAATTCTCAGATCCAGATCGGGATATCGCGGGCACTGTTCACTGGAGTCATCCATCGTCGCCGGAGAAGGAGGCCGGAGCTGAGGGCGAGGTGGCCGGAGCTCCGGTGGCCAGAGGAGGAAGGGGGCGGCGCCGGCGCTGGCCGGACGCGACGAGGCGGCCTCGGGCGGCGCGGGCAGCGAGGGGGCGCCGCGGTGGAGCTCGCCGGCGGCGAGGTGGGGCGGCGAAGGCGGCGGTGCTCCGGCAGAGGAGGCGGCCGGTGACGGTCGGCGGTGGCGGGGCGGCACGCTGCAGGCGGCGGGGAAGGGCACGGCCGCACTGACGAACCAGCGTGCACGGGCGCGCGAGTGCGGCGGCGGACGGATCCGGGCCGGGGCGGGCCCCGTCTGGGCTCCGCGGGCCGGCGGCGGGCGCGGGAGAAGAGAAAGGGAGGAGGCGCTGAGGTGGCGGCGCCCGGTTGGCTGCGGCGGCGGGGAGGGCGACGTGGCGGATTCCTATTGGCCGGAGTGAGGTGGCCGGCGGCGGTGGACATGTCCGTTGCCGCACGGACATGTCCGGTGGCGCGAGGAGGAAGACGCTAGGGTTAGACTGCGCGGAAATTTCAGAGAAGAGCACAAATATATAGTAGAGGGAGCTAGGAGACTCTAAATTGAGCACGGTTTTCGGCCACGCGATCGTGATCGAACGCTCTAGATGATGGAGAGGGTTTAGGTGGGTTTTGGGCCATCTTGGAGGGGTGTTGGGCTGCAACACACACGAGGCCTTTTCGGTCCCTCGGTTAACCATTGGAGTATCAAACGAAGTCCAAATGGCACGAAACTTGACATGCGGTCTACCGGTAGTAAACCAAGGCCGCATGACAAGTCTCGGTCCAATCCGAAAACGTTTAACACCCGCACACGAAAAGAGGTAGAAAGGGACACCGGATGACATAGGAGCGCCGCATTGCAAAACAGACAACGGGGAAAATGCTCGGATGCATGAGACGAACATGTATGCAAATGCAATGCACATGATGACATGATATGAGATGCATGACACGGAGGCAATGACAAGGAAACAACAGCGAATAACTGGAAGACACCTGGCACATCGGGCTCGGGGCGCTACAACACTCCACCACTACGAGAGGATCTCGTCCCGAGATCTAGAATGGCACCGGAGGGAAAACGGAAGGGAAAGAGAAGAGGTAAAACTTAAGTTGCTTCTTTGACAAACGAGTGAAACCATAGAACCTTGAAAAAGGTTAAGCCATTTCGAGAAAAGAATACAACAGAGATGAACGAAGTTGAAAACACTCTGTTAGAAAATGTGAACAATGAAGAGCAACTTCGGGCAACACTCCGATAGAAAAGAAAAGGAATTGAATAAGAACTTGATAAGATGAGAAGATACATGATGAAATCACAACACACTGCCTCCGAAACTATTGAATGAATGGAACAAGGGGTAAGAAAGATCTCAGACAACACTCCAGTTGAAAAGAGGTGCAAGGCTTGATAAGGCGAAAAGAACTTGAGTGAAAAGGTCACAACACTCCGGTTAAATAGAATAAGCATGAAAAGAACATGATCTTTGAGAAAACGAGATGATGGGATGAAAAGAGCAACATCACAATGCCTCCGGAAGAAAAGAAATAGGAGATAGATAAATGAAAGAAAAGAATGGAGAAGAAAATGCCGACTTCTACCACAACGTATCTTAAAATGACATCTTTAGGAGAAGGGTCGAACGGAGTTGTTGGAAAAAAACAACAATGAAAAGAATAAGCTTGATATGGTCTTATGAAACATGAACTCAAATTATCAAGAATGCCATAATACCACCTCCAATGATACGGAAGAAAGAATTGCACTCCGGATTGCGAGATGAAAAATGCTTGAGCTCCTTAAAATAATCTCGATGAAAACTTCGAGAAGGAATTAAATCCTTGAAGAACCATCATGTAGAACCTTCATGAAGAACTCCGGTAACAAAAGAATGATCTAACGAAAGGAAAGAGAAGTTGAAAACACAAGATGAATCCTTGCAATGATTTGATGGATCTTTGGAATGATATAATTGAAATAACTTTGAGCTCCGGAAAAGAAAGATGGACAACTTTAATCGAGAATTTGATGAACCTCCGGAATAAGGAATTAATCACTTGGATGAACAAGAATAAGAATTACGTTATCCATATCCTTCACCAATTTAAATTGATGACAAACAACGGATTTGGCATACTACTTATTTTCGAAGAAAGGATTAAGATAGATATCGCGCCAACTTGGGAAGGTATTGAACGAACCACCGGAAGGGTTGAAACAACGAATAAATTGATATGATAAAGAAGGAAGAGAAAACTCTTGAACGAACCACCGTAAGAATTGAAAATGATTGATGAAAATATAAAGAAGCACCGGGAAGAATTATAAAAAGAATGAAGATACTTGAGACAATCCAGATACATGAGAACGAAGGGATCACGAACTGATTATAGATCACTTGAACGATGCACCTGTAAGATTGGAGAATGAACAACTGAAAGCTGAGAATGAATAAACCTGAACTGATGGACTCCGGATAACAAACTGAGAAGACTCTTGAATTGCTCCGGATAGGTGAAAAGAATTCTCACAATCAAAACAAATTATGAGAGGATGGCAACAAGCTATAATCACGAATTTTGTAGAGAATGGAGCAAGATTTAGAGGAAACACTCTTCTTCGGTCTTCAAAATCTGAGAGTTATGATGAGAAACACCACCATGAATTATTTAGACGCCCCGAAAGAATCAAAAGCGAAGAGATTGAGCCAACGATGAAAAGAATTTAACCAATCTTGGAGAAAGGCATTTGACTGATGATAAATCATTCTTACGCCGAACTTTGAAAAGAAATTTGAGGATAGCTCCGAGAAAAATTAGAAGAGTCAGGTAAGATCCTGGGAAAAGACTTGTGGGTTAGGGCCCACTGAAAAGATACACTATTGAACGATTTAAAAGAGAGATTGCGCCGGTTGAAATAAATGGCTAGAATGAGATGACAATCTCGAAATAGGTTGAACGGACCTTTAATGAAAAGACGAGTCTTCTGAGATATCTTCAACGCTCCGGAACAATTGAATAGCGAGAAATGAATGAATATGAGGTGCACTGGCATGAGAAGGTATTTGAAACGAGGAAAAAGGGGTATGATCAACAAAGCTTGACTTGAATCCACCGAAGAAGAAAAGAACGAAGAATGATGAGCTTGAAGCTCCATTAGAATCTTCATGAGAATCACCGGATAAGAACATTAACGAAAAAGAATGGAGAGACTTCTCATCAATAAGATGATACTTGATTAAGAAATCTGAGTCCTTGAAAAAAAAGGGGGGGGGGGGGGGGAAAAATAAAGGAAACTTGGGACGGATGAAACAAACAACGTTGAGAAGACTTGAGTTGATCTTGCGGATGTTGACGTGATCGGATCCACTTGAAGAGAGACACACCGGTTGAACAAGATTGGCATAACAATCTCGATTATCAAGAAGGATTAGTATTCACATAGGAGTATGAGAACACCGCTTAGGAAAGGTATGGAATCAACATTTGACTTTGAAGCAACTCGAATACCACAACTCAAAACAAAACAAAGGATTGGCTTGCAGAATAAGCCGGAACAAACATATGATAGAGATTTCGTCTGAAGTTTTCGTGGTGGAGCCTACACGGGCTCGATCGTACAGCACCATCATGTACAAGGCAGTGCACATGACATACGAAGCGTCCCCGAGTCGGCATAGCCAAGGACTCTTTAAGACACAACGAGACCACTGTAAAACCAACCATGGATAGGCGGACCACTAGACGTCGAACCCCAATTTCATATCATACATCTGTCGGAAAGATATCTTAAGAGCTACTTGAATTCCCACTTATAAACTCCCGAAATTTTCTAGTTATGCAATCAGGTGTTGGGGATACAGGGGAAGCATAATATCTCACCCAAAACTAGCAAATCCTACATCCAGCTGTATCCATCCTTCAACACATAACCAAGAAACCTTCGGAAATCATTTACCTCAACCTTCGAAAAGCATCCGTTATACGAGTTATGGCAATACTCCCGAACTCCCGCCCCAGTACTGGGTGGCGTCGAGGTTATCTCACCAACAACTGCATAAAAGAGATTTTTGATGTCGGTGAAACTCAGGTATTCCAGAATTGCAATGATAAAATTGTGACGACAACACCTCGGAGCTCAACTCCCCGGGACACTGCTACAACCCCAAAATGTCAGGAGGCACCAAGAACAACGTTCTCATCACAAAACCATCAGAACGATTCCAAGATACCCGCGTGATCCTAAAAAAATTCAGTGAAAATTTGAGAAGAGAAGAGTAAAAACTCTACGTCAAGATGTCTCACCAGAGCGACGAAGGGACTGAGGAGTAAAAAGAATCCTACTCTCCGATATATATAATCCTAAATGACTCAAAACATTTTTCTAGACTCAACAACGCCAACGATTCGATCAAGCAGGGGGCTCCTAAGGTCGGGGAAGGCTCTGATACCAACTTGTAACGCCCTCGATGCGGCTATATCTCCTACGTGTCGAAGCACGACTTAGAGGCAAAACCGCATTGAAAGCAATGTCGCAAGTGAGGTAATCTTCACACAACCCATGTAATACATAAGGGAAAGAGATACATAGTTGGCTTACAATCGCCACTTCACACAATTACATGAATAAAACATTACATCCATCCAAATACACTCAAGGTCCGACTACGGAACCAAAATAAAAGAAGACTACCCCAAATGCTACACAAATCCCCGATCGTCCCGACTGGGCTCCACTACTGATCAACTAGAAATGGAACAACATAGCGAACACAATCTTCATCGAGCTCCTCCTTGAGCTTGGTTGCGTCACCTGCACGGTTCAACGGCACCTGCAAGCTGGTTTTGGAAGTATCTATGAGTCACGGGGACTCAGCAATCTCGCACCCTCGCGATCAAGACTATTTAAGCTTATAGGTAGGGTAAAAGGTATGAGGTATGAGGTGGAGCTGCAGCAAGCGACTAGCATTTATGGTGGCTAACATACGCAAATGAGAGCGAGAAGAGAAGGCAAAGCACAGTCGAGAAACTATGATCAAGAAGTAATCCTAGAACAACATACGTCAAGCATAACTCCAACACTGTGTTCACTTCCCGGACTCCGCCGAGAAGAGACCATCGCGGTTACACACGCGGTTGGTGCATTTTAATTAAGATAAACTTCAGGTTTTCTACAACCGGACATTAACAAATTCCCATCTGCCCATAACCGCGGGCACGGCTTTCGATCCCTGTAGGGGTGTCCCAACTTAGCCCATCACAAGCTCTCATGGTCAACGAAGGATATTCCTTCTCCCAAGACAATCCGATCAGACTCGGCATCCCGGTTACAAGACATCCTCGACAATGGTAAAACAAGTCCAGCAAGACCGCCCGATGCGTCGACATCCTGATGGGAGCTGCACATATTTCGTTCTCAGGGCAACACCGGATGAACACTACGTACAGCTAAAACCAGCCCTCAAGTTTCCCCGAGGTGGCGCCGCAAACCAACACTTAGACAAGCACTGGCCCGGGGGGGGGGGGGTTAAAACAAAGATGACCCTTGGGCTGGCCTAACCCAAGGGAAAAGAGACTAGGTGGCGAATGGTAAAACTAATGTTGGGCCTTGCCGGAGGAGTTTTATTCAAGGCGAACTGTCAAGGGGTTCCCATTATAACCCAACCGTGTAAGGAACGCAAAATCCGAGAACATAACACCGATATGACGGAAACTAGGGCGGCAAGAGTGGAACAAAACACCAGGCATAAGGCCGAGCCTTCCACCCTTTACCAAGTATATAGATGCATTAATTAAATAAGAGATATTGTGATATCCCAACAAATATCCATGTTCCAAACATGGAACAAGTTTCAATCTTCACCGGCAACTAACAACGTTATAAGAGGGGCTGAGCAAAGCGGTAACATAGCCAAACAACGGTCTGCTAGGACAAGGTGGGTTAGAGGCTTGGCTCAACAATATGGGAGGCATGATAAGAAAGTGATAGGTATCGCAGCATAGGCATAGCAAAAGAGCGAGCAACTAGCAAGCAAAGATAGAAGTGATTTCGAGGGTATGGTCATCTTGCCTGAAATCGCGCAAGGAAGAAGAACCAGTCCATGAAGAAGACAAACGGACGTAGTCGAACGGTTCCTCACAAATGCGACGTTATCGGAACCAACCCGAAGAAATCAACACCGGAAAGAAGCACACAACATAGTAAACAACCAACACATGAACATGGCATGATATGCGGGATGCGGTATGTGATGCATATGCATGATTTGGAAAGGAATGATTGAACCTGGTCTCAACTTGGAAAATGAAGAGTGCCACTGGAAAGAGGAGTTGATTTCGGTTGAAATCGATATAAAGATCACCGGAATCGGATGCACGGTTTGGAAATGGCAAGCAAAACAAATATGACACCGATCTGCGATAATCAGCACAAGACCATCCAAATGCATCAAGAACTACATGCTACAACACTCAAACATGGCAACAAAATACATGGCATGAATCCACTCATGATGCTTGACAAAATATGAACACTGAGCTACGGCTAATTCACTCATTAACAGGTTCAAACAAGCATGGCAAAAGAGCAAATGATAACAGGTTTCAGACTTAGTGAAATAACAACAAGACAGGAATTTATCATCAGGAAGCAATGTTTAGAGCAATGAAACAACATTCTACAGGAACATATCATGGCAAAGCAAGGCATGGCATGAAGCTACTCAAAGCACATAACAAAAGTCCCTTAGTGACCATGAGCCAAAAGGGATCAGAAAATACAACTGCAAGCATGTGAACATAGCAAAAACATAAACAGATTCAGACTTGGTGAAAAACTGGAGCATGGCAAAACAGTCAACAAGTAGGCATATTTACGAGCTCGATGCACTCACTACGAGGCATTGCATGACAAACTAAGCATACACCCATCAAATAGACATGTCATACAAGCTAGACATGGCAAGAACAACAACATAGCATGCACGAACCAACAACAACAAGCTTGGCAAAATTGCTAAACATGTTAACAATCTGCCAGGAACATTTTATAGCAAAAGTAGAGCTCGATTGATTCAAGCTAGGGTGCTCCATAATTGCAAACAAAGACATGGATGTATAGAGCACCACAATATTAACAAAACATCCTTACTGATCATCCTCAAAAGTGGCACGGATCACTAGGAAACAACAAGAACATATGGCATAACAACAAAATCAGGACAAGGACTTAGTGAAATTCTAAGTCCCTGAAATTAGCATCATTGAGTAAGCTACTTTGCATGCTTGTGCTAGTCACCACCAAGATCACAAAAATACATGGCATGCACCCCTGTAAAGATGGCATGACATATAACAAAACACATGTAGAGGGGAGGGACATAGCATGCACACATTAATCATGGCAAAAATGACAAAAGGCCATTTGCTGAAACATATCTGACATAATCATCACATAGCCCTCTTCCAACAGCATTTCGGGCATCAAGATGAGCTCAAATGAAAATGATGCAATGAGATGAAATTATGTACTCGTCGAGACGAACATTTTGATATGCTACACACACGAATCGGAGCAATGAGTGCAAAGTTATGGAATGATGAAGTATGCAAAAAGTTAGGGATTCGGGGAGAAAAGTCAACCGAGGAATTCTCAGATCCAGATCGGGATATCGCGGGCACTGTTCACTGGAGTCGTCCATCGTCGCCGGAGAAGGAGGCCGGAGCTGCGGGCGAGGTGGCCGGAGCTCCGGTGGCCAGAGGAGGAAGGGGGCGGCGCCGGCGGTGGCCGGACGCGACGAGGCGGCCTCGGGCGGCACGGGCAGCGAGGGGGCGCCGCGGTGGAGCTCGTCGGCGGCGAGGTGGGGTGGCGAAGGCGGCGGTGCTCCGGCGAAGGAGGCGGCCGGTGACGGTCGGCGGTGGCGGGGCGGTGCGCTGCAGGCGGCGGGGAAGGACGGCGACGGCACTGACGAACCGGCGCGCGAGTGCGGCGGCGGACGGATCCGGGCCCGGGCGAGCACCGCCTGGGCTCCGCGGGCCGGCGACGGGCACGGGAGGAGAGAGAGGGAGGAGGCGCTGAGGTGGCGGCGCCCAGTTGGCTGCGGCGGCGGGGAGGGCGACGTGGCGGATTCCTATTGGCCGGAGTGAGGTGGCCGATGGCGGTGGACATGTCCGTTGCGGCGCGGACATGTCTGGTGGCGCGAGGAGGAAGACGCTAGGGTTAGACTGCGCGGAAATTTCGGAGGAGAGCACAAATATATAGGTAGAGGGAGTTAGGAGACTCCAAATTGAGCACGGTTTTCGGCCACGTGATCGTGATCGGACGCTCTAGATGATGGAGGGGGTTTTGGTGGGTTTTGGGCCATCTTGGAGGGGTGTTGGGCTGCAACACACACGAGGCCTTTTTGGTCCCTTGGTTAACCGTTGGAGTATCAAACGAAGTCCAAATGGCACAAAACTTGATAGGCGGTCTACCGGTAGTAAACCAAGGCCGCACGACAAGTCTCGGTCCAATCCGAAAACGTTTAACACCCACACACGAAAAGAGGTAGAAAGGGACACCAGATGACATAGGAGCGCCAGATTGCAAAATGGACAACGGGGAAAATGCTCGGATGCATGAGACGAACATGTATGCAAATGCAATGCACATGATGACATGATATGAGATGCATGACACGCAAGCAATGACAAGGCAACAACAACGAATAACTAGAAGACACCTGGCACATCGGTCTCGGGGCGCTACATAGAGATAAGATGGAAATAACTCTATCTAATCTCGGACAATCTCTATTACCAAATATGTCTCCAACACACCCAAATGGATGCGCGCTTTGTCCATTTTGTATCCGTTTGGATCAACCGCCCGCTCGGCGTCCATCCTGTTTTTAGTTTGGGTCAGCAGTGCACTCAACACGATGACTCGTATCTGCCCGCGCGGTCATCTTCCCGTCATTTTCCAATCAATATACACATATTTTGCATAGTTTCATAAGCAAACAAATATAGCATAGTTTCACAACCCAAATAAATATATCATAGTTTACAAGTTGAATAAAAGTTAAATGGTCTTAAATACATTTTAATAAAATACATCTATTGGTTGCCAACATGAGCCCACATATACTCAACTAAATCATCTTGCAGCTGAATGTGAGTTTCCTAATCACAAAATTAATAATGAAATTGGGGGAATTATGCAAACGTTGCCACTCCTGCATGCTCAGGCACAACATTGTCACCCTGGAACAGAAATTCTTGATCGTAGATATGTTCTGGGCGCTCATTCTCTACGATCATATTGTGCATGATCACACAAGCAGTCATCATCTCCCACAATTTCTTGATGCTCCAAGTTCTAGCAGGATACCGAATGATGCCCCATCGAGGTTGCAGAACACCAAAGGTATGCTCGATATCCTTCCTACCACTCTCTTGCTCTTGAGCAAATCTCCTCCTCTTCTCTCCGACAAAGTTGAGGATTGTCTTCACAATAGTGATCCACTAAGTATAGATACCGTCAACTAGGTAGTATCATTTGTTATAGTCTGGCTGTTGATATTAACATTCACCGGCGGGCACTTGCCTTCGATAGGCCTTGAAACACAAGCGAGCGTTGAAGCACGTTCATATCATTATGCGATCCGGACATGCCAAAGAAAGAGTGCCAGTTCCATAGATCTTACGTGACGACCTCAAGTATGACAGTGCAAGCCTTGACATGGCCCCTATACTGCCCTTGCAAAACAGAAGGGCAGTTCTTCCACTCCTAGTGCATGCAGTCTATACTGCCAAGCATCCCTGTGAAGCCCTTGCTGGCATTCATCGCCAACAAGCGGGTTGTATCTTCAGCATTTAGCTCCCTCAAGTACTCAGGGAAAAACACTGCAATCACAGCCTTGCAGAACTTGTACATGGAGTCTAGGCATGTAGACTCGCTCATACGGACGTACTCATCAATGAGATCACCGGGCTCTCCATATGCAAGTATTCGAATGGCTGCAATGCATTTCTAATAAGAGGAGGAGCTAATATTTCCAAGGGCATCCTCTTTGCACTCGAAAAACTTATCGTATTCGACCAACCCCTCCCGAATACGGTTGAAAACATGCCTAGCCATACGAAAATGGCATCGGAATTGGTGATGTTTGAAGAGTGGGTTAAGTGTCTGAAAGTAGTCCTTCCAAAGAAGGAAATGTCCTCTCTCTCGGTTGCGATCCAACACCGGAGTGTGCCCCAAGATCGAGCCCCGGAACAACGGCCGCTGTCTACTAAGGTGGTCATGGACACGGAGTCCACCATCTCCTCATCGCCGGATGAGGAATCGAAGTCGCAGAGAAAATTGTGGAAAAAGAACTCGTCGACGGAGTCCATTTGTACTTTGGGGGCAAACTATCGAACAACTTGCGAGCGTCGTCGAAGAAGCTGGCCGACAAAGAGACGCGCACCCCCCTGACTAGATAGCTGGCCTGTCGGCGTAGACGAAGGAGCTGGCCTGGGGGCACAGGGGGAGACTTCGTGCTCGCGGCGATGTCGAGGTGGGGTGCCGGGGTACTGATCCACGGGCACCTATGGGACCGGCGGGCTGGGTCCCTTTCGGTTCGGCGGGGGCGGAGATCGTGCAAAGAGCAAATCGAGGCGAGGCACGCGAGCGATTTACCCAGGTTCGGGCCGCACGGATGCGTAAAACCCTACTCCTGCTTTGTGGTTTTGTATTGATTTCTAGCTCGGGAGCGCGGAGTGCTACAGTACACACCAGCGGCTAGCAAGACCGAGCGTGAGTGTTCGAACTGGCTCACTCCCCTCTACGTTGCACACGAGCCTCCTTTTATATGCTCAAGGGGCTACCGACAGGTGGCAACGGAGGTAAAGGGCAAAAATGGAAAGGTGCTGTGGTAGGCACAACTACCTGCTACAGTGTATCATACCTAACCCTGACGGCAGGGGACAAGGGTCTTAAATGCCCGTCTGTGTCGCCTAAACAGTGCGAAAAGGGACCGCCAGGGGCGCCACCGTTTGCCACGATGGCGATCTTGTCAGCGCCGCTTGCCACCGCACGTCCCTAGCTGCACAGCCTTCCGCCACATACGCCTGGAAGGACCCCAGAGCGACACGTTGGTGGATGTGCTGGAGCGCGGGCGCGGAGAGGTGGCTTGCCGCGGCAAGCGCCTTGCCGCGGTCGTTGTCTTGTCGCGTCCGGGAGCTTGTCGCTCACCGGGTCTTGCCGGACCGCGTGGTGCGCCGCGGCAAGTTCCTTGAAATGCCTTGAGTGGCCTTCCCGGCAAGCTCCTCTTGCCGGGGTCTTGTCTTCTTGACTTGGACACTTTGTTCTTGAATGGCTCCAAAGGAACCACGGAGGATCTTGGCGGTCACCCGGCAAGCCTTGCCGCGGGATGCTGCGACTGTCCGTGCACAAGTTCGGGATACTAGGGTACCCCTACTCTAGTACACCGACAGGAGCCCCAGGTCCTGGGCCATACACGGTGCCGAGCGCTGTTGGGCCAGGCCCAAAACAGGGCACGGGCACGCGCGGCCTAGGTTACGCCGTATCTCACTCCGTATCCACCGCGCCCTCCCCAAATGGCACGCATTGAATGCGGCGTCGTGGGAGAGGTCGTGGGGGCTTCTTTATTCAGAAATGCGGAACGTCCGCCCCCTCCTCCTTTATAAGCAGGGGAAACAGGGGCAGTTGGCCCACTCGCCCGTTGCCGTTCCCAATCTCAGAAATCTCCGCCGCTCCCTTGCCTCCCCAAAGCTGAGAGAGAGAGAGAGAGAGCAGCGCTCCGCCCCCCATCGCCACTAGCACCACCAACGCCGTCGACCTCCTCCACTACTTCCGCCATGGCTCCAAAAGCCGACAAGGGGAAGACCGTGAAGACGACCGAGGCGCAGCGGCTCGCGGCGCTGCGGAAGGAGCGGTCCGTTTCCCCCCCCCCCAAGCTTGGCGCGAAGGAGCCGAGGGAGAACTACTATCTGTTCTGGTCGGCGGAGACGCGCGCGCATCCGCGCACAAAGGTTCTCCCCGCCGCCGCTTGGAAGAAGGCTCCGAATGGGTACCCCTTCTTCGCATTGTTCTTCTATTGCGGGCTCTGCCCGCCCTTCTCTGATTTCTTATGCGACATCATGAACACCTATGGATTCCATCTCCTTGACTTCACCCCCAACGCCGTCCTGACAATGGCAGTTTTCGCACACCTCTGCGAAAACTTTGTCGGAGTCCTTCCCAACGTAGCCCTCTTCCGCCACTTTTTCATACCCCGAGTAGAGAGAGGAGAGCCTCTATCCGGCGGGATTGCCTGTATCTCAAGGCCCGGCAAGAAAGAGACCTATCTGGAGGGAGAATTCCGCGGCAAGTGGGAGGAGTGGAGAGCTGATTGGTGCTGGATTGACGAGGAGAGCCCGCAGCCATTTACCATCCGACGCCGAATCCCAGTAGCACGCGGCAGCGATTGGAGTGACATGGCTCCGGAGGACGCCAGGCTGAAGATTGCCGTCACCAGGATCCTGCGCCTGAGGCTTGCCGGGCTTATTGTTGGCGCTGTTGGCGCAGACTTCCTTCGCCGCCGCATCGCCCCCCTGCAGGAACGGGGGAGGCCCACTTGGGAGTTCAAGAACGCGGCAGACATCATGAGGCTACGGCCAGGCCTCAATTACAACTTCACAGTCCTGGAGCTCAACGCGATGCTGCAGGAGCTGTTCAAATATGACCCCCAGCATCCCGAGGTGTTCAGGTTGCCGGGGGGCGTCGTGCCTTTGGGCAACAATTCCGCGCTCGACAGCATCCGTGCAATGATGCCGGAGTGCGACTCGCACGGGATTGTGCCAACTTGGCAGGAGCCTGCAGACGAGGTCGTGCAGCAATTCTTCGACGACTTGGTGGAAGTGCCAATCCGCCTCGATGAGAAGGACGGCCTCACCCGCGACACCACTGACGCGGAGATGGCGCTCATCGCCACTAGGCTGGAGGAGGCAGCGGCAGCCGCAGCCGCGGGCGAGTTCGGGTTTACTGTGGAGGAGGCCGAAGCAGCAGAAGCGGCAAGCCGTGCCGAGCGAGGGGAGCCTGCCGGCAAGAAGGGGCTTGCCGGGCAAGACACCGAGCTGAGCGAGCCCGCCAAGGACACGAGCGGCTCATTGCAAATCGACTCTTCTTCCACCTCGTCTTCAGACAGCTCACCAGAAGCAGAGCCTCCATCCCCACCAAGAAGGCGCCTCCGCAAAGTTGGTGATGTGGCGGAGCGGCAAGCAGGCCAACAGTCGCCACGCCGCATGACACGCTCGACCACGGCAAACACCGTTGCCGCGGGAGCGCCTCATGCTACGACGGCAACTGGAGCGGAGTCTAGCCGGACCACCGCTTCAGTCCCTGCCGCTACTCACGCCGCGCCAACAGCCGGAGCGGGTTCGTCTCAGACCGCCGCCACTGCTCCCGCCAAGCGGCCAAGGGAAGCTTCTCCTCCGCCTCCTCGCGCTGGGCGCGCGCCAGGCTTCGACTTCTCTGCGTTAAGCTCCAACGAGGAAGAAGAAGAAGAGTAATCTTCTCTTGTTGTACTCGCATTTCTTCAACTCTTGCTGTTGGTCTTGTTTCTCACTTGCTTTTCCTTGAATCTGTTCCTCTTTAGGACTCTGGCCCAGAGAGCGGCAAAGAGAGCTAAGGCCCCGGTGATTATCATCGAGGATGAGCCCGCTGCGACAACAGGTGGTGCGCCCGAGACAACCTTGCCGGAGCCGGCGACTTTCCTCCATAGCAGCCCCCAGCGTAAGTGTCTGAATTATTTTCCGCGGCGAGGCGCGCATGGGTACTTGTCTTTGCTGATATCTGCTTGTTGACTTGTGTAGGAGCCGAGCAGCCCCACCAGGAGCCAAGGGAGAATCCCCCGACAAGGGAGAATTC